>NC_056735.1:241660568-241668068 GCF_019279795.1 Protopterus annectens
ATAGTCCTGCTGAATGAAGTAACAGCTTGGATTCAGAAAGACAGAGGGTGTGGTTATGGTTAGCACACTGTTGTTTACCTTGTTTGAGTGACAAGGCTCAGTGCTAATTAGCAATGAATATATGGGGAAAGCAGCACATTAAATACCCCACTCACAGCTGTAGCAGGGACTGTGGGAAGAGTACTCAGTACTACATCACAGTTGCATAGAAATGGAAGCACAAACACTGTCTCAATGCGGCTTTGACTGACTCTGTGTACACAGTATCATCAGGAAGGAGAAGTTATTTGGCAGCTTTAAAGAGAGTCATGAAGTATTTGTGCTGATCTATCTTGTGACCAAATTAAAGGCTGGACATGGGAAGGAGTGAACAAGAATAGGGTAGAACATCACAGCTGGGAAGGTAGTAAGGCAAGCAAGATGAAAGTAAGAGAGTGAGGTTAGGTTAAGTAAGAGGGGCACCCAAGTAAACATAAAAAACTGACAAGGTTAATATAGGAGGTGCTGACATAATACGAATGGGGAACACAATGATGTAGGAGATGTCAGAAACACACAAAGTAAAGATAATGGTGATGGGTAGAAATGAACAACAAACAGGAAAAGACATAGACATAAAAGAGATGGGAATACCAGGAGGGGGATAGGATGGGAAGCACAGCTGCAGTCTGTGCCAGCCATGACACAGTGGGAGCTTGGTAACCAGTGTGGCTCCCTCAACACTGTTCCTTGGCTATGACGGTAAAGCTATTTTGGGGCAACGATGCGAGCCACTTGAGGATGCAGGCAGACAGCCATCTGTCAATAAGCCCCCTCACTACTTCCTCAACTGTTGGCAGATAACACTGGTGTTAAGTCCACTGCTGCTGCAACCTGCAGATTGTACAAAGGCATCACAATCTATGGCAGTGAGGATGGCAGGGCTCACTGTAGGTGCTACCCTAAGGTTTGAGGTGATAGCTCTGATGGCAATACTGCTGGTGGCAGTGGTGTGCTTGCCACTTGTGACAGGCTGACAAGCCATGATGATCTATATGGTGCTTCATACAAATATAAAATAAATGGAGATAACCAAATAAAAAAAACTCTATATAATTAAAAGGATAGTGAAAAATAAGGTGGGAGTGAGACAAGAACAAATGCAGTGAAATAATACCGATAAAACATAACCTGTGTTTGACAATGGAATGGAATGGTCATGAAAAACCCAACCCATGTTTACTCAACTTATAAGTAAGGACATGGCATATAGGTCCTGCAAATCATTGTGCTACTGTACTCAGTCCTCATCAAACCAATCACTTAGTCTAATGCTCTTTCGGTATGTATATGACCAGGCACTTGCAACTACTGAAATGTTCACAGACGTTCCTCATAAAAAGAAAGCAGGGCTTGAACGCAATGTGCTATGCAGATTCTCTCAAAGCCCTAGCTCTATACTCTATTTCCTACAGACTGTTGATAGGTGATTTATGCCTGATATACAAACCACCTGGATCTCAGTCTAATGGACCTTTTGCGTATCCATAAAATGAATATCACTAGAACTACTAGTTCTAATGATTTAAACTTTGTTTGCAGCTTAAATAGGACATGTTGAAGGGACAGGTCTATATCTCAGGGAATCTCCATTCACACAGCAGACCTCATCCCTATCTGTATTAAAGCACAACCTGGACCAGTGGATGGGAAATCATAAATTCACTTCTAGTATGTCACTTATAGAGAGAGGCAGCCATTAAATCATGCGATAACAACATACTTTAAAATGTTACGTTAATTCCTTCCTAATGTATGTGGCATTGCCTCTTATTGCTTTTTTTATATATTATTATTAAGTATGTGGAGCTTTTCTCCCCGGGCCTCTACTGAAAATGGAAATATCTCCAGCTAGACTAGCCCGGTCAACAAATGTAAAATAAAAAAAATAAAAAATAAAATAAATAAGTAGAAAGTTTATGGGTGGGAGTGGCTTTGTGAGAAAAAAACAATAAAAAATATTAATATGATACTGAGAGATAACATGACCTTAACATAAAGTACACATGGAGATGTGTTTACAAGGAAACACATAGATAAAGCCTTGTAAAACAGGTAGAATATATAAAGGTCTTCATGATGAGTAAACATTTAATGCACTGCATTGAACACCATTATTACACTTAAAAATCAGTTAAATAATATCCTGGATCAGTGCAACTATAGCATGACACCCTACCTTAACAATGCTTAGAAGAGTGCCTTCTAAGGCATTGTTAAGCTCAATTGTTAAGTATTCCATATGCTGGTAACATCATGTCTGGTGCTATAGCAGTGCTGAACAAGTGTGTTATTCAACTAATATATGAGTATAGATAACAACAGTAGAACATGAAACTGGTTAATTTAAACTATGATTTTCTCTGCTGCCTAGATTGCACTCACTAAAAACATATTTGGGAACCAGTTGCTTCCATTACACAGGCAATACATAAAGATGTACTGCAATTCCCAACTGCATTATTGGCTTTCAAAGCCAACACAATACTTTCCAGTTTTTTTCAATAACTAGTAGTACATGGAGTAGGTAAATATACATTAACTTCAAATAATTATGATTGGATCTCTAATCATTATGTGTTCTCAACAAGGATGTCAGGATTCACCTCTTGAGCTCTTCTTGACATCCAAGTCTTGAACACACAATAACCAAGTTATAATCAACAACCTGATTATAATCATCTCTATGATGGGTGGCTAGTTGAGGTATAACAAATTAAACATAGGGTTCATAGTTTAAATTTATGAATGGATAGAAGTTTGAAAAAGTACAGAAAACGTTTTGGAGGATGGCAGAAAGACAGCAGGAGCACTAAAGCATCATAATATTAATTTGAATGACCAGATTAAAATAATAAGTAGAGAAATAATAGCAAAACTAGAACTACAACTAACATTCCCAAATGTGAAAATGGAGCAAATGGAAGTTAATAAAGATATAATTACATTACACATCAGCTAGTCTGGAATTTGTAGTTAAATGTCAGGGAACTCAGTGATTTATTATGTGGAATAGATTATGGAGAAATGGAGGGGATTTTATACATATCATCTAAGTAGTTTAACTACGGTTTTCCATGCATTGACTTGCACCTGTTTAGATGAACAATACGGCAGGTATACAAGTCATAGGATAGAGCATGTAGCTAATTGGATATGTGGTAGATATACTGAACAAAGAAGTAGCTAATGCATTAGTGGCGCTGTTGTATAGGGAAAGCACAATAAGTCAGACACAACAGAGGAGCTCCACTAGTAATGCATGAATTATTGGATTATCAGACATCACAAAGAAGGTAAGTATCTATGCCCAAGGCTATGTGTACTCACATGCAATGAAATACCACATCACTGCCACATTTCCAGTTGCAGACAGCGCAAGGATGGGCAAAACAGAAAAGTGCCAAGTCAATTCATCATATGAATGGGAAAAAAAGGAGGAGATAGAAAAGTAGAAATAGCAGGCAGAGGAAAATTTACAAGTGCAACTGTAAGGAATAACTGGTGAAGGAAGAAGGGATATCTTCTTATGGTGAAGAATCCCATATAAAGTACTAAACAATGTCCAAAGCAATTAAAATACTCACTTCTGGGACAGGTATTCATTTTGATGACTGTTATATTCTTATGTAAGTGCCATTCCATTTGTATGCTGAGACATTGGTGTTACTGCAGGTTAGTCAAGCAGTTCTAAGATGACTACAGAAATCCAACATTCCTCTATGTAAACCATTTCCATCAGCAGCTATTTTTTATTAGGCTAACCATCCATTATTTTTGCAACTTTGTCTACTGCCAGCAAACAGATGTTGTATTCTTCAAGGTTTGGCAGTAGTGGTGGCGACATTTGCCGCTGTTGGATCCTGACTGTATTCCCGCTCTCTCTTGACAACAGGTAGGGACCTTGCTGTTCACAGTATAACAGGAAGGCATGTCTATTCGTACAAATTAATTTGAAGAGCAAAATGGCAGCCCCCATGCACATGTGCAGATGTTTGGATGTTGTGTTATTCCCATCATACTGCTACAGTGGGGTGATACAAATCTTTGTAATGCACAGCCATGTTGCTGTGAATAACACAAGCTTGGCATTCAACTATAGTCTGTGTATGTGTACCTTGTGAGAATAGTGCCTTGTGTTAAGGTAGCAATTTAGAGGCAGGCATGCTAAATATCCTCATTAGCATAAATGCTGCACTACAATGCCCATATTAGCTCAATGTAAAGCATCAGTATCATATTTCTTAAAAATGATTTAACTAGAGAAAATGTGGAATTTACAGAATATGACTTTGGACATTGTGATAGGTATAATGAAAGAAGACAACAGTTGGTAAAGTACCCCACACTGTACTCACACATGGCAGATAGTGAGAACAGGAACATAAAGGATGTAGTATATGAGGGTGCAGGACAACAGATAATATCATGTTGGGATCTAGAGAGGTTACACCAAAGGCTTTGTACACCTCAGGAAGACATGTCATAAAACGGTTACAGTGCATAAAATGGGGCATGTACACTGTAGGCAGCAAAGTGTGCAGAGTACTACAAGTGGTCAATACACTGATGCATGAAGATGGGTCATGATAACATGTTTTTCCATGCAGTATGTATAGTAAAGGGGCAGTGGCTACACCACTGCAAGGAACAGCTAAATGATGGCCAAATGGGGACTGGACTACTACACATATGCATAGAACACTGTGTAGAACATTCCTCACAAGTTATTGCACACTAACTTACATGTGTAAACCCCAGCTGAACAGGTTTTGCCATGACCCCTCAAGAGAGGTAATTCCTGGAAAAGTTTAACACTGAAGAGAATGTGGTGTTACTGTACCCCCCCCCCACACACACACACACATACAAATATACATCATGTGCTTTTTGGCAAAGTTAACACAGGCAAGCTCACTTAGGATCGGGTTCCTATTGAATGATCAAAGACATTCTTTCGAATGCATCTTGATCAAATTTGAAAGCATGAAAAGGAAAAATAGCAAAACGGCATATAGGCAAATTCTTTCCCAGGGACAGAATTTGCTTGGCCGCTTCTGTTACTTTTTTGCCATTTTTGCCACTGTAGTGCGATCTCGGAGTTGGTATATTTAAGTAGAGGGGGTGTGGGGGGCACAGCCACCCACCCACTTTATGTAATGTTTTAAATTTTTTTTTGTTGTTTTGTGGAACAGTGATTTTTTTTTTCCCTTGGAAAAAAATTGCTGTTCTAAGCATTCGAGATTGTAAACTTTTGCTTACATGGGTTCAATAAATCATTGTTCGCTTTTTTAAGCATTTGATGATTTAACATAGACCCTTAGGATCAGGTGTGGCAGGGAGCAGTGCAGGACAACAATACTGTGGGCAGTCATACTAGGTCTCTGAAACCTATTATTTATTTATTTATTTATTGGCAGTTGTTTACTGGGGCAGTCCACTGGGCCAAACAATAAATATAGACAGGCATTTATCAATAATTATAAGTAATACAAAACTTAATTTTATCAATTAGTTACAAGTAGTATGAAACTTAATTTACAAAGTGAGACAAGAAACAAGTAAAAAGGCTAACATACAAAAATTTTATAAAAAAAAACATCTGCTAAAAGAAAAATTAGGTTATCTCAAGATATGCTGTGGGAAGATGTTAATTTGGAATAAATGGAAGTTATAAAGAAGATCAGTATGGTGGACTGAGTAACATTTTTTTTGTAGTAAATACATGGAAGAATGATAAATGAGCAGGTAGTACAATATGTTCAGGAAGTAGAGGGAGTCAAGATTTAAAGGGAGGGGGCTTGGTACAGGAGCAGCTTCAGGATGAAGCAGGGTATACTCTTAAAGAGGATTTGAAAGATGCAAGGGTTTGGTTAGCTCTGATTGTTAGTGGAAGTGCATTCCCGGCTCAGGCAGAACCAGGGCAGGCCTAAGGTTTGTGGATTATTTTATGTGCAGTTATTAGCTGGAGGTAGATGAGGTAGTGTGAGAGTTCAAGCCGAATGAGGGAATGTAGAGTTATACAGTGGTGATCACAATATTTAGCATTTGTGTGCAAGCTTGGTAATTTTGTTATAGCACGTTTCGAGCTTAGATTTTAGGGAAGTTTGTAAGTTAGTAAGTACTGCGGCACTGCAGACAAGAGAGAGGAGTAAATAAGCAGTAGCAAGTGTTTGGTTTGTGGAAGATTTAAGAAAGTGTCTGTGCCAGTAGAATGCCTAGTTTCTAATGTGTTTTGTTAATATTATGTTGAGCATGCAAGTCAAATTTTAGATGTTCTTCTATTATTATACCCAGCAGTTTAGTTTAAGAAAGAACTTCAATTATTGTGTAGTTTTGTGATTGTATGGTGAAATGATCTTGGTTTAGAGGAGTTTTTTATGGGTGTGAAAAGGAGTAGCTTAGTTTTTTGTGGACTGAGTATCTGCAGATTGCTACTGAACCAGGTCTCAATGGAGGAAAAGGACTCTTGAGTGATTTATTGTAGATGGGACATGGTATCTGAGAAACAGATAATAGCAGAGCCATCTGCATATTGTATGAGAGAGACCTGGCTGCTGGAAATTTGAAGAGTTGAACACATACAGCATATGTTAACTGATGTAATAGTGCATGTCAAGACTGCTGCATGGGATCTAGTCAAGGACATCACTAAAGGAGGTGGACCAACTTAGAAGTGGCTCACAAAGGTGGAGAAGTTCCAGATGTCCATGACTGAGGAGAGGAATGGAGCCTTGTATCCAGAGATGACTTGGATGTCAAAGCCTGGCTGGTGATGACCATACATATATTTGTAGGTGTGTCATCTGGTTAGTAATATCCACTACATATCCATATTTTAAAGTATGTGTAACTTTTGCATATCTCTGTTTCAGGTACTTCAACGTTGCAACTGGAACAGTCTCCACAAGACGATATGTATGTATTCATATGCTATTCAAATATTGTGTTCTATCTGCCAAGGGGTTTATGCATTTGTTTGAGTAGTGTCTCAGGTACTTTTTATTTATGGTTTTGCAAGATTTAGTGTTGTATCATCCAGTACAATGGGTGACCTTGTGCCTGATGTCAACAAGTCAGCTACAGCTGATGATGATAACAAAGTGCACATGATCAACTGTGGTGGTACATTGGCAATGCTAACTACACTAACATGAGTGGGTTCACACATATCCCCCCACATATGCAACCTTGTGAAAGGACAAGCTGAACACACAGCGTGACCTATATTTGGCAGATGTCACATTACTGTGAGCTCCTCCCAGGCTACAAAGGAGTCCCCAGCATGCATGTCGTCTGCCTGTCACACTGCCTCTGATGTGTGCATGCACAACATAAGAGAAAGGTTGGTGGTTTGTTGTGTCGCAAGCACTCCAGATCTACCCTGACTTGAGTGCACACTTAGCATAAATCAGAGGAAGTTTAAATCAGTGACTGAGGCACAGGCAGCTGCTACCTGAA
>NC_056735.1:241673068-241675568 GCF_019279795.1 Protopterus annectens
GCTCACTATGTGTGTGTGTGTGTGTGTGTGTGTGTGTGTGTGTGTGTGTGTGTGTGTGTGTGTGTGTGTGTGTGTCTTTCACTCTCACTCTCACTCTCTGTCTCGCATAAACACATATGCACACATGCATGCACACTCACAGACACATACATATATATGTACAGACAAACAATTTAGCTGTAATTCATTTTTTTCTACCTTGCTATACACAGCTTAATGAAGGGATGTGAAATGGCAAGTCCTTTTAACTGATTGCTGCAGTATTTATTGCTGGTTGGGTTTATTTTACTTATTTTATTTTTAAATGAACATTTTCCATTTATTTATTTACTTTTTAATTTACTCTTGCTAAACATCACGTGTAAAAACAATGACATTGGATTGAGTCCATGATTCATGGCAGCTTAATTTGCTACAACAGACTATTAATGTGCATATATTGCCCAGTGAATAAGCTTCATATACAGTCATTATACTTGTAATGTTGAATGCCACAGATTCAGTAGAATGATTAAGTTAAACCTCATATGGCACGGTCCATTTTTGTAGTGCTCTGCAGTGCTGGAAGTACCATACAACAATACCTTGTGCAATAGGCCTGTTGAATGGCAAAGAACAGAGAGCATTATGGCTATGAGTAAGTTAACAGTAAGGAGCTAAGTGGAACTTGATGTACTGCCTTAGAGTGTACATATTCAGCCATAGTTAGAAACTGGTCGCAACCAGACTGAAAACTTGAATTTACACTAATGATTTTTATACGGGCTGCTTTAATTTGAAAGAGGTGGTCAAGAAAAGCTTTCTTGGATACATAACAATTTAGGTTTTGCAATGTATTTTACAGTCACGACATATCCAGGGTTAGCAGCTTAACATCATGTATATGTGCCTGTTGCACTTTTCTGGTTTGCACTAGGTTCTGTTGTCGATTATCAAATGCTGGAAGTATCAGTGAGGATAGGAATATAACTCATTAGTGTTTTCTTCATTTAAAATGAATGAAAAAATATACTGGAATTCAGTTTTTAAAGAAACATATTACAGTCATATTTCTCACAATATTGACTACTTTTATATAGTTATTACTCAGACCATCATGTGTCGTGATAGCCTGCTTGGATATTTTCGAACAGGCCAAGCTGAGCTGAATGTTTCATGTGTACTTGTAAGCACGATAATTTGTATTGTTTCATTATACATGATCTTGCAAATAGACCCAGTCTGCAGTTTTATTTCACTAGCATTTGATAGGCATCACCAATTTACTTTTTCTTAGTGAAAGCCATGATATGCCAATTGGGTAGGTTACTTCCGTGATGACTTGTTTAGACTTGACAGACTTTCTTAACTGAAGTTCTAAGAATGTGCTGGGTGATAGGCACAGGCAGATACACAGAAAAAGCATGCAACAGATTTTTTGGCTGTTATTCTGAAAGTTTCCTCTAAAGCTGTTGGAGTTGTAAGTAAAGTCAGTAAGGTGGTTTACTGACAATCTTTTTTTTCTTGACTTTTCAATTCGTGCAATGATTGGAGCAGTTGCAAGTAAGATTACTCTAGCTTCAAACAGACCAAGATGCTATTTTCTATGAATGGGCATTATGTATTAATAATTATTTAAGCCTAATCACTCAACATAGAATAATGTTCCCTTCATTCAGATGTACTTTTTGTGAATCAGTAATTAGTTACATTTTGGTACTGCATCAGTTCCTCAAAAGGCAAATTAATTGAAAGTTAAGTGATCAGCTCTTCTTTGAAATGGGTGATTTTTTTTCGGTGGAGGAGAAGCCATCTTCTCACTTTCTTTGAAAAGGGGCTTTAGACACTTTGCCCCCTGAGTATAATATAATTAAGTCTGAGATTACTGAAATTTGAAAAAAAAATGACAATATACAAATGCAGTAGTCTCATCTAATGAAAACAGGTTTCAGACATGCAATCATTGTCTGTTCTGCATCTAGTAAGTTTATTGCAATTTCTTTGTGTTTGCCGACTTGCCTTTCTAATCGTTTAAATTATCCTTACCCATTTCATTTAGTTATTTAGTTAGTTATTTTTACTTTAATTTGCTTACTGGGAAAGTCCGACTAGACACATGTCCTTTTTCAGAAGAGGCCTGGGGAGAACAGTAAACAGAACTAAATAAAGTAAAATACAGATGAATACATATTATAAACATAAAAAAGTTAATATCGAAGATACCAAGTAGATTAAGTTTAAAATATATAAAGACGATGCACAATTACATTCAGTTTAAGTTAACATTGTACATATATATAGGCTGGTAACTCAGCAACTGTTTATGTGATTATAACATTTCAGGTGATGGTGCAAGCATAAACTGTTCTAACTAAAATGTTTTCTATTTTACACATTGGATTCATACAAACTTAAGCATTCTTAGAAATGAAAATGCAATAATTTAAACCATAAATACTCACTTAATCCAGTTCCTTAAACCTTTATTTAGTTAGCTCATTAGTTAGTTAGTTAATTAGTG
>NC_056735.1:241680568-241780568 GCF_019279795.1 Protopterus annectens
CTGTGATAAGGTCATATCTAATTTGACATGAGATGATAGTGTTTCTGACTAGGACATATACTCCCATGCAGTTACTCACTGCCATAAGGGCATTATATATACTAAACCCCAGTAATCACAAAACATAGTTTGATCATAGTCTCTGTCTCCTGCAACACAAATGGCACAGGTTTGAGTATCGCTAATGCTGGAGGATCTATCGAATGACAGAATTGATTTGGACAAACTTTATGCCACCTGCCAGATAGCAATATCTTCGAAAAAGGCAGAATTCCTATCCAGTGAGTTCCTTCTAACAGTTAACCAAACCACAGCTCCCTTCTGACTGGTGGACAACTCATGCAGCCCAGTCTGGCTTACTACTAAAAGAGCATTATCTATCTTGCAATGTGAGTCCATAGCTCAGTTTTTAGATGACAAGATTCTATCAGATTTGCTCTTCTGCCAGCTGTCCCTATGGGTTGTGCAGATGATCCAGCCTCATCTCTGTCCACCTCTTGGATGGTATTTAATATTACTGATTATTCTGAGTTCACTACTCTTAGCTCAAATATGTGACCAATGACTTGCAGCCTAACTAGCCTTGACATCTTTGGACCTGTGATTTTTTTTAATCTCCTGGTTTCATTGAGAAAGTGTTTTTCCAATGGTCTTGAAACATGTCTTTGTTATCCTTATTTTCAATTTTTTTTTCCTGGATCTTAATATCTTTGACAACTACCACCCAATCTCTAAACTTCTCTTTCTATGGAAAATTATTGAGAAAGTTATCTATAAGCAAACTAAAAAGTCTCCTTACAGTCACTGGGCTCAGTGATCCCTTATAATAAATTTCTCACCTCACCATTGCATGAATACAGTCTTTCTTTGAGTTGTTCATGAGCTTCTTCTGGCTAGATATCAACAACACTATTCAGTGCTGGTCCTCTTCGATCTCTCAGTGGCATTTTGTACCATGGACCATACCATTCTGACAGAACATCTGTAAACTTACAGTGGCCTTTCTGCCATGGTCCTAAAGTGCTTTAATCACTAACCTGTCTGGCCATTCCCAAAAGGTCTCTTCTGAAATCACTTTCTCTCCCATATACCCTTTGGAATGTGGAGTGCCACAAGATTCTGAGACCTTTGTTGTTCATACTTTGCATACTTCCTGTAGGAGATCTGTTAAGGGAGAGTGGCTTAACATACAACAGATTTGCTGGTGATATTTGAATTTAAATAATGGGGTCCCTGAAACTATGAAACTATATAAAAATGTATCTCTCCTTTTCACAAGATGATGTGGCACCTGTATATTCACTTGCTGATGATGTGAAATTTATTGCCTAATTCAAAATCGTTTAAAACACAGCAACTTCAAAACTGAGGCCATGGCAGTTCATTCAATCTTGAAAGATTCCTATGCCCCTGCTTTACCCAGTTTCATCATATATTATGGGCACATGCTTGAATTTGTTGAAAAGGTGAATAACCTTAAGAGTTATTCTAGAATCCTGGATAACAATCTGGGACCAAGTGTCAGCTGTAGCAATTCAATTTGCAAAATATTTTAAGGATTAAGCACTGGTTATCTCAAGCTGATCTATCAGTTGTTGTTCATGCCTTGGTTTCTTCAAGGCTGGACAATTGATGCCCTGTACCTGAGACTTTCTAACTGGTACATCATGTTGTCAGCACTTTATAGCTATTTTTTTGCAATTTGCATTGGCTTGCATTGCATTACAAGGTCATGATCTATAATTTTAACAACATTGTCTGTACATGATCTGCTTTCTTCTTATTTGAATGAGCTGGTTGTGTCATGTAGCACATTCTTCCTGGTGCTGCAGTACGTTCCACAGGTGTATCTTAAAATCTAAGGATGCCTTCTGTTTTCCTGTCAAGCTCCCCACTTGTGGACTCTACTACTGCACTGGCACTGGGAATGTCTATCTTTGGCAGATTATGGGAGGCACATTAAAATGTCTTTTGACAGGGTGGGATGATGTATTGATTTTGAGTATTTTACTATCTGTTTATTAAAATGTATCATAAATTCTACTTGCTTAATTATCTTCTCAGTAATTATATTATGGGCTTTAAGTCTGACTTGATGTTAATGGTTTTTGTGCCTAAGTAACCTAAATAAAGTTGAAGTTGAATTTATAGATATATATAAAAAATTATAATATCAGTATTGATGGCAGTTATAACAGTACATTCCCTGGGATTCAGTAAACTCTATGTAGACTTCATGCAAAGGCTACACGGAGTTTACATGTGGGAGCAGTAATGCATTGTGAGCAGCAGCACTCATTGCATATTCATGCCGCACACCACGTTTAAATAAGTGAGGTTTTGTGGCTAGCAACTCTGTTGCCAGCCAGGAAACAGTATAAATGAGCATGGATAACAATTCTCTTTAAGTCAGAGCACTGAAGGTCCGTGTTTTTGCATGGAATGCCACAATGATCTCCAAGGCTTAATAGATATTTCTCAATCTCTTAGTGCAAGACATCTGGCAAAGGCCAACATAATGGGGGAAGAATGACCTAGAAATAGGGACATATTTGACATACTTCTTCTTTAGAACTGTGCTAGAATAACCAGGGGTTTGTGTTAATATACATTTTTGGAAATGTTTGAAGTCTGAAACTCAAATGTTTGTAATTATTGAGTCACATCAGTCCTAAGATCATCTCAGGGATATGGCAGAAAGTCACAAATTTGATAAGGAACACACCAAAAGATAAAAAGCAAAAATCTGGACATTCTGTGAAAATCTGGACATTTGAGAGGAATAATTATAAAGTATATGGTCAAACACAGTATATGACAATGTATCTACAGTGCACAGTATTGTCAAATCACATTCTTGGTATTCTGTACTGAAGTTGTATAAATGATCTGTAAGTGTGCATGGACGGCTATGTAAAATAAACACTCAGGAGAAGTGTGTGTACTGAATAGGGACACACAGATGATTTGCAGGAATGAACACAGGGAAAGAGGACAAGTGAAAGAACCTAATGTATAGCAGATGAGGGCGTGCCAATGGAAGATGGTTGTAGCAGAAACACCAATCACATATCAGTCTGGTACAGTAGGGACTGTACAGTGAAAATGTGTGATATGTGACTGTCACACAAGTTGACATAACAATGTGGAGGATGCCTGTGTAGTTAAGCATCCTTACATGAATAATGCAGAGGGTATCTATCAGGGAAGTTACACATAATTGTGGTATGGTGTATATTGTGAAGCTGTGCAAACTGATTTGCCTGAATATGAGTGTATTCACAACAAAGGTCGCCAGCAAGTGGGACACAGGTAAAGGCTCAAGGGCAACATTAAAAGAAGCAAGCGCAATCATGGACAATATCAGAATAATACCACCAGTAATTCCATGCCTCAGACATAACATATGTGATTTAGAGTAATCAGAGATGATTCTGCACAAACACACTTGTACAGCTATTATGATACATCTACACTGTATGAGGGTAATCATGCACACTATCCCGGCACTGTAGCATCTGCTAGAGATGTTAGGAGGAACACTGCTATACCTGCATGTGGCATTATGAGTAATACAGACTAGTTCACTGGTGTGCATGACATATAGACATGACACAACCCACACTATCACAAATGTTACCTGTGCCATTAATGTTATCAAACAACTATGTATGTACTGTGTGCATCACCAAAACAGGTAGCACACGTGCATTTAGTGTAACAGCTTGATGGGGGTTCACACTATCAGGCAGTAATGTTTATGTCACAAAAATGTAGCTCACTGTAACAAAGGTGGTAAACTTCAGTTACAGATCACTGGAAGATATGTAGGGAGGTACATGAAGAAGGGTGCATTGTACTCAGTCATTAGTGTGATGAAGGTTGTGAACATACCAGCTAGTCTGATTATATGCTATGATGTCTACATTATACATGGGCTGTGTGTTTGTTTTCCTGATGTAACAAATCCCCCCATATTTTCTTGTCATTGCAGCTGTTGCCATGACTGTGGCAGCAATCATTGGTGTGTGTTGATACTGTCTGCATTATACTAATATCACAGTTGGAGTTAATGATTGCCCACAGTCTACAGTCCTTCAGGCAGCTATTTGGATACAGAATGTGCATGTCAGTGATGTCCATCACTTAAATAATAGACAGGAAAGAGCCTAATAAACAGCCCTGATGTATGGGTTTCCTATTAGAAGACTGAATATGCATTCTTTCGAATGCATCTTGGTCAAACTAAAAAAGATGGAAATGGCAAAAGATCAAAGAGGCTTTTAATCAAATTCTTTCCCTTGGAAAGAAATCGCTTGACCGCTTTGTTACTTTGCCATTTTCGGCACTGTAGTGCGGTCTTGGAGTTGGTATATTTAAGTAGAGGGGTGGGGGTGCAGCCCCCCACTTAATGTAATGTTTATAAAGTGTTTTTTTTTTTTTGTTGGAACAGCGATTTTGTTCCCTAGGAAAACAAATCACTGTTCTGATAGCTTGAAATTGTAAGCTTTCGCTTACATAGGGTCGATTAATCACCATTTGCTTTTTTAAGCATTCGGTGATCTAATATAGACCCGATGTATGTACGTGATCACCAGAACTGAGATATTCTGTAGGTCACATCATACATGTCAACATATTTAGATGCCATGTATGTGATGCACTGGTCTACCCACTTGGTGATATAGGTGTATATGGCCACATCTGGCAGTGCTAAGTGAATGCCTTAGTGTGGATTTGTGTCAAATGCCTTAGGCTTGTCAGGTTCAAAAAGCTGATAGTGTGGTCATCATGCATGCCCTTAATGACCTTTTTGAGGATGTCTAACATATGTAACAGACATGATGTAGCATTAGCAACTCACACAGGTCTGTTGTAAACAGCCGAGATATCACCAGTGTCCATTTAGAAAAGGTCCATGATGACAGGTTGGTCTACCTGTAACAAAACAAAAAACGAGTAGATAGAAATGCTCACTTTATTTAACAAAAAATAAAGCTTTCGGGATTACCCTTCTTCAGTATTTAATAACATGTTTAAAACTCACCATTTTTATACAGTGCAATCAAAATAACACATGACACAGCCAACCAATAAAACAAAACAGCTAGGCAAAACCAGTAAAAATGATATGGTTCCCCCTCCAAAGTAGACAGTCAGTCCTATATATTTTGAGTGTATTTTGTAGTGTTTCCCATTTTTAATGGAATACGTTTTTCATATTTTTGTGTTGTGTGTTTATATACTTGTAAACATTTGCTTGCCTATACATTTTATGTATAAGTCATAATACATTTACAGGAGTTTTTATGCATTATGAATTTAAGAACTGTTAATTGGTTGTTTTGTTTTATTGGTTGGCTGTGTCATGTGTTATTTTGATTGTACTGTATAAAAATGGTAAGTCTTGTTTTGTTTTGTTACATTTGAGTACACGTCTAGTGGAAAAAGTAGCAGTTGATTTGTGTTTTGTATTTTGGTCTACCTCACAAATGAGGAGAGTCAGGAAGTGTCTATACATGCATGCATTGGGTGCTGTCCCCCACACAAACTCTCATGGATGCATGTTGAAAACACTCTTCTACAGCAACATAATCTGTGTAGAGGGTGTGTTGAAGTGTGTATTCAACCATGTCATGAAGGTGTATGTGACAAGTCATGTAATAGGCGATCTGTGATGTTTTTAGAGCCCATTGATTATGTGTGATAGGCCTGGATGAAGGTAAGAGAGTGTATACTGGCTATCCTCAACTGGCCTAGGGTTTGAACACAATCCCCCATGTAGGGATCATTCAGAAACTCTCCCAGCTGGGGATTAAACCTCATGTCACTAGATGGGTAACCAACTGGATAACTGACAGAACACATAATGTGAAAGTTGGTGAATCATCCTGTGCCAGTACACCAGTCACCACAGGCGTACCCCAGGTATCTGTGCTTGGCCCTTTACTGTTTGGAATCTATTTCTTAACAGTTCAGACTAAAGTATATGGCCTTTGGCTTACCACTTTTGCTGTGTTTTGCATAATGGGTACAATCATCGAGTCCCTATATGATGATATACTACAGGAGGGGCTAACACAGATAACTGACTGGTGACAAAACCACATGGTAAATGCAAAAATGTTTCTTTATTTTGGCCTTCTGCAAAGTGGAATTCCCTGCTTATTATAACATTAACAACAGTCCTGCCATGTTAAAACCCAGTGATGCAAGCGCTGGGAACACACATACATTGCAATGTGAGCACCACCAAATATCCACACTGGTACTGAAAGCCTATGTTGTGCACATCATAATTTATACCATCATATTCTGATCTCTGGATTATATTACTGCACTGTACCTGAATCACATGAGAACACTGATATAGAGTATAATGCTGTCTTTTGCATGTACCTCACCAGACACATGCAGTAACTGGCGATAACACATGGGTTACTCACCAAGAAAACACAGTGTATACAAAACATGCCATGATGTATGTAGATAGACTGAAATCCATGTCACTGTAATCTGAATCTTATAGGATGAGGTGACTTCTGCCTGGCCTCCAGGCCAACCTCTGACCCTGCCCTAGGGGGAATAGTGCACATCTAGAAATCAGATATAGCTGATGACATCAGCAGTGTTTGGTGAGTAGAATATGGCAATAACAGTGTCCCACATGCTGGTGTAAAAGGCTTTCTATAATGTCAAGCAGGTGCGCGCACACACACACACACACACACACACACACACACACACACACACACACACACACACCCTAGTTGACTGTAGTGAGAATAGAACCCCTTATTATCTAAGTACACATACTACAGAACACTGAATTTAAGGCAAATTCCACAGCTGAAGTCTGACTTGGCGTGTCTCAGAAAACACATTATAGCTGATGACATCAGTGGTGTCTGCTGAGGAGAATATGGCAATAGCAGTGTCCCACATGCTGGTGTAAAAGGCTCTCTGTAATGTCAAGCAAGTGCACAAACACACACACACACACACACACACACACACACACACACACACACACACACACACACACACACACACACACACACACACAAACATACACCAGTTGACTGCAGTGAGAAAAGAAACCCTACCTATCTAACTGTATGGACTACAGAACTCAGTACTTTACACATGTTGCACAGCACAAATTGACTTTTACAAGAATGCAGATCAACTTACAGTGGATGACATTGGCGGGCATGTTGAAAAGAAGATTTCGGGAGGCCAGCATGAAATGGATGAGTAAGTAGGTGCAAGTATCAAAATACTGTAGAATACACACTTCTGGCTAGACATACATACACAGTTGATAGCAGGGAGAACAGAACTCCTACCTATCTAATTTACATCGACTACAGAACTCAGTACTTTACCCAAGCACCATGGCACAATTCTGACTTTTACAAAACTCCAGGTCAAATTACAGTGGATGACATCAGCAGGGCATGTTGGAGAGAAGATGTTGTGAGGCCTGGATGGCATCAGCAGAGCATGTTGGAGAGAAGATGTTGGGAGACCTAAATGAATGGGATGTGTAGGCACGTGCAAGTATCAAAATATTGTCAATGCAAGGGTTTGGAAGGGAGACTGTAGGATATACACTTCTGCTGTTCTGGCTAGACACATGCAAACATAGTTGACTGCAGTAAGAAAAGAACCCTTACCTATCTAAGTACACAGAATACAGAACCCAAAACGTTACCCAAGCACCACGGCACAAGTTTGGCTTTTACAACACTGCAAGTCAACTTATATTGGATGACATCAGCAGAGAGGTCTGCATAGGTTCATACTTTCATAAATTTGTATGAGGTTACTAAGTTAATGACCCTAGAGTGTTTACATGCCTAGCCATGTAAAAATACAAGTACCCTTATTGAGCATAGTTAGATGGTCATTGAGCAATTTTGTGATCAGCACCAACTGAACTTGTCCATGAGTGACATAGGTGCTATCCCAGGGATGAATTTACAATCACCCATCTAGTTGTTAAGCTTGCATTTGAAAAGGATCATTGAGGGGCACTGCTTCACATACAGTGGGAGCCTGTTACAGAGGAGTGACAATCACTGGGAGATATATCTGTCTCCTCAGCATGTTCTCTTTATGTCACAGGCTAGGTTGAGATCCCTTGAGCAAGTTATTCTTGTCTCATTTTATTTACAGATGCCCATCATTTCCAGTAGACAGGCTCTGAGACTGCTCTGTAGGCCAGAAATAGATCACCTCTCAGCAGCCTGCATGATACTGAGTACATCGACTGGTGATTCAGTCTTTCCATGTATGTCATGTTTTGAATGCCCTGGATTATCCCAGTCACACACGTCTGTGTTTTCTCCAGTTGCTGCAGGTGTCTGATAAGGTACAAACAGAAGGGAGCATTGCACTCAATTAGTGGTGTGATAAGGGTTGAGAACAGCAGAGCTAATACCTCCCTGGTCGTGGATGTGATGACCATATTTATGAGGTGCACAATGGAAAATGTGTGTCTTACCAAAACGGACACATAGTGATTGAAGTGTAGATTGCTATTAACATGTGTTCCCAAGTCTTGCAACACTGTATTTTAGCTTAGCATGGTGCAATCTATGTCATAATTAGCAGGGGTACTTCATAGCCAAAGGGGACAAGGAGGCATTTTTTTGCTTTAAGGTTCAGGCCGTGAGTTTGGAACCAATCATTTTTCTGTGTCAGCCTTTTCTGTAATATGTTAACATCATTGGGAGACATTGTATGACTGCATCCAGTTGACAGTCATCTGCAAACCTGGTAAGCCACAGGCCATCTACCTTTCCCTGGACTTCAGAGAAATAGTTTCCAAACAGCTGAGGGCCAAGCAGAGATCCTTGTGGTATTCCATTGGTAAGTGGTCTAGTGATGGAGGTGCAGTCCCCAACTTTGATAGTGTGTGTTCTATCTGTGAGCCAGTTGGCTATCAATCTAGTAATGTATGGGTTAATCCCCAGAAGTCCATTAGGTTTAATAAGTAAGATCTACCCTTGACAAAACTAAAATGAGTCCAGTCAAGTGTGCTGAATGTCACCATTGTCCCTGTGGATAAGGTCCATGCTAATTCCTTCCATGGCCTTGCAGACAAGATGTTTTAGGCTTATGGATCAATAGTTCTAGTACTGCATGTTAACAGCTTGATGTGCATTGCATATCACACAACATTCGTTATTAATTTCTTTTAGTGTAGGTGATATATGTGTGAAAAAAGTACTGAGGCACCAGGGTTTCAGTGCTTGGGGGGAGGCAACACATTGCTCTGTTGTAAATATGTGACATATTGTTAGATAGGGCCTTCAGTTTGTTATGTTTCCATGTCTAATTTCATCTCATAAACAGGAAATGGACAGTAAACAGCTGTAATACATAATAATATTTAATTTTCCATACAACGACAAGCAGTGGGTTTGCACAGGGGTTGGCAAAGTGTTTGCCCATGCAAGATACACATTTCCAATACTTACCCTGTTTGCACATAGTTAAGCAATGTGCAAATGCGAGCCACATTGCTAAAGTCTGAAAGTTAGTACTGAGTCTGTGGAACACACCTGCTGCTTAACTAACTCTGTAGCAGCAGGTGTAAATGCAATGACACATTTCTTTTTGAGCCCAGATGATAATTGAGTTTAAATACAGGTATATGTAATATGTTTAAATAGTTTTAAATAAACAGTGATAATGCAATGACATTAATTCTTTATAGTACATGTGTTGCTGCTGTATGTTGGCATAGTGCAGCAGTGTTAAGTGATATTGTGTGGAGATAAAAGCAGCATTGTACCAGTGCTCACTGTCATTTGGCATTGCTGAGCAATGCAAAACTCCGCGAAAACACAGAGGCCAAAAAGTGAAGGGACCCATTGCTTTTTCTGCTACTTATGTGTGTTGTGTGTGATTCTATTTTTTTTACCAGATTTAAGTGTTAAAATGGGGTAGATATGAAAGTGGTGAAATGGGGAGCAGGCAGGAGGAAGAACAAAGGTAAAGCAATACAGGAGTGAGCAGGAGAGTGGTATGAATGAACCATAGTTATCCATTTCTTCAACAGTAAAAACTGATCATATGTGCAGAATATCAACTGAATTTGGACTGTCACCTCCAGAGAGAGGAGAAACAACAGCATAATCATGTCATATAGCCATTTGGACATGTGTGAGAAATGGACAGGTATGTATGGGATGATTTTTTTTTTTTTTGTGGGACAGGTGCCCATTTTTTTAATTCAGTAAGAAAGGACTTAGGTGTGTGTGAGTCAGGTAAGTTGGGTAGATGAGGAAGCAGATACAAACAAGACAAGAGACAGGGACAGTGAGTGATAGGGGACATCATGATTGGGGTGAGGGAAGGGACAACACAGACTCATGCCCATCAAGCTTGGAGACAGTGAGATTTGAGTCATCACCCATTGGACTGTCATCACTGTTCCCTTACTCCACTGGCAGCTGGAGTACTTGATGTCTTCTCCTCCTATGGAACATGAGGGAGAGCAGCCTCTCTGTCCAGTGTAAGAGTACATCGATGGTGCTGCACAACCCTACACTCCAACCCTGGCATCTCCCAGCTGGTGATGAAATCACCAGCTCTGCCATTGCTCCCAGAGGGCACCATTGCACCAGCTTCTAGGGAAGTATTACCTTAGGGGGCACAGAGTTAGTGCTGCCAGGTTGGCTACCAGATGTGCTGGGCATCGGTGCTAGAGCTGGTAGAGTGGGGATAGGCTGATCCATAGAGGATGGCCTACTTTACTGTGCCTTGTAGCATTTAGTGATGTGGTACACATGGGTGACATGGAGACATTTTGATGACACATAATAGAAAATAAAAAAAGAGAGATCAGGATTAGGGTGAGAGAAAAAAAGAGATAAAACTAGTACCATCATATGTGACATACAATGCATTAATACAGTTATACAACTCTTTTATCTGACGTATTACATTTAAGTATATATATATATATATATCTATATATATATATCCTAACAGATTCCAGTTATACAGATTCCAGTTTACAGCAGCTCATTTCTGCCACAGGTATAGAGTTTTTAATTTAATGTAAATATTACTGAAGAAATAACAATATTGTATACTTTTGAATCATGGTATTTATCATGGTATTTGAATACACAACCTCTGATTACATCTAATATTGGACTCCTACAATTGATTTATGCTACAGACTAATGTATGCATACTTGCTTTTACAGTTGGAATATGCATGCTCAATTTGATACAACTCTATCAAAGACCAAAAAAAGCTATCCTTAATTTTTAAAGCTACAATAATACTTTTCTTCTGCTGCATATATACCACTTGCTTCTCTTAGTCTCTCCAATCAAACAACGAGCCTGCTGATTGAACTTACGTTTGGTGGGAGCAGGGGAAAAAAGAGAAAAGAACAGAAGAGTATTATGCATACCAGTCTTGCCTACATTTAGCTTTCTAAGTCATACAAGTACTATCTTATTGCCATACTTACACAGCTTTGGGATGTCTGCAGTCTTAAACTCATTCAACCAATGTTTGAGAGTATCTGTTTTCACCTATGTAGGTCATTAAAATGATGCCTACATTGCTTTCCAGTATGTTGGATTCCAGTGGCACTGGATACAGCCTAGGTCACACTATTCCATACCTCCAACTTGTACTGGCAACCAGAATAGTCCCCTTGCAGAAGCCTTTGGCTGTGGCACTTTACCAGGAGTTCATTAATATCCTGGACTCCTGGACACGCCACTTCTGGGCCCTAAACTTGACACCTTCCTCTTTAACACCAGCCATGCCTACCAGCTGAACTAGAGCAATGGAAATGGATGCTTTTCCTCCAGTTCCAGTTATTACATTCACTGGTAGTGTGCAAACCCAAGCAATGATGCCAACCATGTTTGTACGATGTTAAGTGGAGCGCAGCAGTGCCAAGCAGAGATTAAATAAATATTTATAATATGAAGGTTAATTTGACACTTGGCCTTAATTTGAGGGGTCTCTGCTGATGTAGCTTGAAAATATATATTGAAAATTGGAAGGTAACTGTAGGGTGAGTTAAGTCTGCAGACATGCACTGGGGCATAAATATAATGACCTGACACATATGTTTTTGCCTATATACACTGAGGAAAATTGACTTTTACACTGTGAGATTCAAACTCTGGCATAAGGGACAAAATATTTTCTACCACAGCATTGATTTTCAATCTTTGCCACAGAAGAAGTGCTGCTCAAACATTGTCTGGAATCCTACATAAATACAGGTGACAGTTTGAGCTGTTACACATGTATGTGTGTGACCTGGCAAGGTTATTGGATATAGATCCAGTTCTGTATGTGTCTTATGTAACTGTGAATTCCATGCAAGTCCAGATGGCAGAATTATACTTACAGAAATCTAGTAGACAGTATACCATCAGCCATACACCTGAAAACAGAATAATGGTGTCTCATCCCTCATGCATATAATTCATATCAGCTGCACTTGGTAAAGTGTTATAAGTGAGAGTGAATATTATGGGAAATGTAACAACAGTAAAAGTATATGGAATATCCTGTATTAGAACCCAGGACCATGTGTATGGCAGTCTTCTACTTGCTCTTGTTGCCACAAGAATGTTAAAATAGCACTTGTCTATTTTGCATTTCATTGCTGTGAACTGCACTGTTATACTAGAACCCAAAACCATCTGTATTCCAATCCTACACTTACACCTGCTGCTACAGGACTAGTTACATGACATTTTCTAACTTCCTAATCATTCTTAAGTTCTCTTTGTTAATCTCTATGCAGTGCCATTTAGCGGGTTTGCATGGTACCAAAGAGAATTAATTGAATGTATCGTATTTCAATTGTTGGCTGTCTTAGTCCTGTCTACAGGTGTTTGATGGCTGCAGCTGCTGGGGAACCTTGCTAATTGTCTCTCAATGCCGCTAAGCGCATTTGCATGAAAAAAAAACACAAAAATTGCAACAATCTATTGTTTTTTACCTTTGCCCTTTTACAGTCACCCTGTTTTTATGAGTCTGCTTCCTCGGTGGCCCACTAATCCAGTTTATGCACAGATGCTCTTCGCTCAAACTAGATAAGCACAGCACTAAGCCTCGCACCACACAAACACTGGCACCCCCCCCAAAAAAAAAAAAAAAAAAAAAAAAAAAAGGGAAAGTAGTTGAAAAGAGGATAAGCAATTTATGACATACACACTACAAAATGTTAGTACACATGAGATATTTCTACATAGGTCTGGATTTAAACTTTCACTCCGATGAACCTTCAGAACACAGTAAGGGGACCAAATCCCTCTTTGCCACACAAACATCTTTGCAGCTAGGAAATGAAATCATTCTGCATACAACCAACTGCAGCATCATCTACAGTAATATGACACCATATAAGTGTTATTTGTACATTTATTAATTTTGGATGTAGTGCACTAAGTGACCACACAACCAGTTATGAGTATTGCTTGCAAATATGCAGCTCAGTCATACCTCTTAGTGATTGTTGCTCAATCTTCTATCTGACCAATTATATGAGACTTGCAGTCTGTAAGCCATTCTATATCATTGTCCTTAAAATCTGTGAAGATATTAATTGGCAATAATATAATATGCAGTTACCAACAAATGAAAGAGTGGTTGGATGTTAATGAACAGAACACGTGAATTGTGTACTAATTACTTACATTTCCAACCTTGATAAAATTACATCTAACACTTTGTAAGTCTAACCTGACACACCCACTGGATGTACAGACATCTGCATTGCTGTTGTGTTTTTCTTCTCCCTACCAGTAATCATTCACAGTTGCAATTCATTAAAAAACAAACATTGAAGGAGTTCCTGCACTGTGTTTACATCTGGTACATAGAGCCATGTATTTGGGATTCAGCAATTCTAATTAGTTCACACCTTATTTGCATCTTCACTGTGCTGACAGCCCTGAATCTACACCATAAAAAGGCAACCATGTAGCTAGGGAAACTGAAGGTGAGTTGGCTTGTTTATGTGGAGAACGCAGAAAAGAGGCTATTACATTGGGATATATCTGCACAGAGGATTACTAAACTTTAGAAGGTATGCTTACATGTTATCAGCTATATATTGAATATGCTGAAATATAATTAAGAAAAATCTGTTTAATAGCTTCATAGATATATATATATATATATATATATATATATATATATGGGTCACGTACAGATGCTCAACTGCATCTTTCACCGAATCCCAAATTGGTGAGCATACTTGCGCGAAAGTGCTGTTCAACAAAGCAGAACTTTTGCATAAGTATGCTTGTTGTTCTGGTCTTACTATGGTGCGGTAAGGGAAAATTCCCTTTTCCCCACTGTAGTGTGACCTCGGGGTGAGAATATTAAAGTAGGGGGGTGTGCAGGAGGGCTTGCCCCCCTTCATTCAAGTAGATTTTGTGTTTTTTTTTAACATTCTTTAACAAAAGCGCTTTTTTGATGAAAACTCTTTCATTAAAGTGTATTCGGTGGTAATATATATATATATATATATATATATATATATATATATATATGGGCCTGGGGATGCTGTATAATATGTTTATACAAAAGGCTTCTAGTCCTTTTTACATTAATATCACCTAATATGCCTGCTATCCTGGATTTTAACTTACAGGATGTCTGCCCAATGTAAGCATTGGCAAATCGCCATATACACTACCAGGGGTACTCACTCACTAAACTTCTTATATGTATAAACTATAAACTTTACGGTATTAGTAGATGATGAGGTTTTGGACATTAATTTACAAAATTTACAGTGACCACAAAATGTGCTCCCTTTACCTGGCCAGGCCTGCATTCATTTTTTTAATGCCTTTTTAAGCAGTAAAATACTGTCCTATAGATTTCTTGCCCTTTGGCTGTATTGACATTAGGGTCCTAGTATATTAGACAAGTATGGGTCATTCAATAATATGTTTCAATATCCATCACTTACTTAATCCTCCTACTAGTGTTAGTTGCAGCATTGTAACACAAAATCTAATCACCTTCAGATGTATCCTTAAGATCTTTTTTTCCAACAATTTCAATTTTCTTTATATATATTTTTATTTTTTAGCCTGCTCAATTATTATTTGTATAGCCCTTGCTTTAAACCTGTCAGCTAAATCCGTTTCATATCTGCAGTATTCATCAGCTGTGGCATATTCTTTTTATGTAGATTGGAACTTTTTTTGGGTTTAATTAATTTAATGGCATGTGGCGGGTGGCACACATGATGCTGTTTTGAAAAGGTTTTGAAAAAGGTTTGGAAGTGGTTGTTAAGTGGTAGTTATAGTTAAGGTTACATCTAAAAAATCATCTACCAATCCAAAAATAATCAAAATAAAATCAATTAAATAAATCTAATCATATAATTTTCATTAGAATTTAGGTAAACTTTAAAGCTGTCCCATTCAGTCATACTTCCATCCCACACTACCCAACAATCATCTAAATGCTCGGCCACATTGTTAGCATACTTTATATGGAGCACTCTTCATATAAATATAGCACTCTTCCAGGTAGCCCATAAATAGGTCCCATATATGCAGATGATTCTTCACCTGCAATTACCAGTTGTTATTGTATTTAAAGGTTGTTATGTTTAAAACTAAAGGCAGGCATTATTAATAAGACTCCTAATAAGAGTAAGATAGTCAGATCTCTTTATCCATGTATTTACCTGGTTATTCATCCAATATTTCACTGCTACCTCCTGATTGAGAGATGGGATGGATGCTAGTATGATTGATTGAGCGTCTATTCCATTAGATTAGACTATGGTTTTCTCAATCATCCATCATCCATCAAATAATTTTAGGTTCATAGGGTTTTTACACTGGCATATGTTACATTCTAATATGGCTGCAAGTTGGCATTCTAAATACTCTGATAATGGTTCTGTTAAATGGGACAATTGGATATTTTGGGGCCTTTTATTGAGTGTAATATTTTGTGATTTTTGGGACCAAGTAAAAGCTGTCATTGAATGAGTGATCAGTTGTCAGTGTACTTGCTTTTTGAAGATAAGTTGTTTGACCAGATTATGTTGCTAGTAGTATGGATAGTTTAAAGATTTAAGATAATCTATAGCAGATATAGACTAGGGGCTATTTCATAATAATTTCTTATCTTCTATATAATCCCACTATCCCCATATCATACCCTATCCCCTTGTGGTATATATAGTTATAACCTTAGTGATATTAGTGGCCATCTTGGTCATGGCTAAATTCATCATGGCTAAATATTCATATTTATTGTATTTTTATATATCTCATGTTGTTTGGTCAAATATTTTGGGTGTACCATTTCAAATATTTATTTTTATATATTTTTTTTTTTTTTGCAAATAAAACTAAGAAAATACTGGCAAAGAAAATTATTAAAATAAAAAAACTTCCGAAGGCATCTGTAAAACGTAAATAAAACTAGGTATAACACAAGAAGAATGAATGCAACAAGTAGAACCTGTGATTGAGCGCACCTTCGTTCTTTATTTATTTAAGAACTTCATCAGAATAAATAAACTGTGCAGATTACCAAGTTAAAATAGTGTAAGAAAACAAATAAAAATAACCTTGCCCAATCAAAATCACAGTTCAACTCCTTTAAACATGGTGGAAGTGTAATTCTCAAAGTTCTATTGCCCATAATTATGCATTAGGTGCATGTAACTTAAACAGAAAACAGAATAGCAGAGCCAAACTCGAACAACATTCTTAATGTAATCTGTAAACTTAACTGAAAATAAGAAATCAAACATCTGAAATAATGTGTAATAAAGTACAAGTACAATTATGTTCCCAAGTATACAGGAGACTTCTGTATATTTTATCTGGGAACAGCCATTTTGTAGTTATGTGATACTTATATGTAGTATCCTTTTGTTGTCTTTTAGGACACTTAGGACTATGGCACCTAGGTGTCTCAATCCTTGAAAACCACCCTTCACTTATTCTGAGAATGAGAGGGGACATGGAGATACGTTAGGCAGAATACAAATTTGGCAACGGATAGTTGCAGATATAAATGCAGTGAATTGCAACAGCAGGACATATTATCAGGTGCACCATAGGGCCACTGACATGATCTTGTCGGCACATAGGAGAGCAGCTGCAGTGGCCCAAGATCCATTGGGTACCATGGGGCCTGCTACAGAGCCACCACTAACAGCAAATGAAGAATTCATGTACACTTTAAGGGATCCAGACAACTCCCAGGAAAGTGCAGAGCAGCATGTCCTTCACACTGGTTCTACATTTTCAGAGACAGCAAATATGTCCCAGGTGGAGCTTCCAGGTTAGCGTTTGTATCTCAGTTGCTAAATAATGTTGTATAGTAAAACAATTTAAATTGATATATATACATACAATAGTTCTGTTTTACAAGATTTTTTTGGGGAGATATAGATTGCTACAGCTAATGCATTCTGAATGATTACACATGGGCTTAGGTTGCACTTTCATCCAAGTTCTGGCTGAAAGTATAGTTAATGGTCATATAAAGGGGATAAAGTATTACCCCCCCCCCCCGTGTTACTTTTAATTGTAATGATGTTGTTCTTACCTTTTGCTTAACTTCATCCAGGACAATCTGGCATACAGAGCATACCATCATCTGCACATGGTAAGCCAAACATTTTTATATCAGTACTGATGAGAAGTTCAAAGAAATATTTTAGTGTGTGATGTTGATATCAGGACTGTTGTGTGTATTGCTGTACTGTCTAATAGTGACACCACTGTTATTTTGTTAGCATATATTTGACTATAGTAGGGTAGATATTAATTGCTCCTTTGTTTGTTGCTAATTAACGTAGGTAATCCTGACAGTGGAAGTGTGGGACTTCTGACACTTGTTGTCAGAGTACCAGCAAACTCTGATGGTGATGGTGGCCAAACAGAGGTATTGTCTGGAGTGCAGAAGTTAAATCTGACACTGAGGCTGACATACAGCCATCCCCTGAATTTCCATTGGACACAGCCAGAAGGCTTATGCCTACCCATTGCAGTGAGCCCTCAGATATTGGACAGGTCCAGAGTGAGACAATCATGGAAGTGTGGTTACTGTGGCTTCAGTGCCTGTTGACTCTTGACTCTAGCCATAGTCAAATTGTGGGCAAGGTGCCACGCAGGAGAGTTGTAAATGGGGCTCAGAGGAGGCCTGCTGTCCATCCTCCACCTGATTCAGATGCTTCTTCCTCTGCCATTCAACATATGTTTAGGGCAATCATGGAAGCACAGGCACATTCCCATAGGTCCTCCAGAGAAGTGCTTAGGATTGTAGATGTGGCACAGGATGACATGCGTGAATGCCTCCACCATGTTGCTGATTAAATGTATCAGATGTATGACACACTGAAATGGGCAGTGTCTGTGATGAAACATCTGCTGGGAGGGGGACAGCATTCTCATGGGCATAGGTCAGTGACATTATCTGCTGTTAGCCAACATGGCTGTGCCTGATCATGCTCTCATAGTGGCAGTACTTCCACAGCTCCATCAGTGGTTGAGCTGTCCACACCCAAATGTGGCAACCATGGGGTCATAGTCCTGAGCATTCTCATGAGGGGAGCTCATCCTGCAAACATCAGTCATAGTCAGGTAGCAGCAGTGCATCTGAATGTGGGTGTGCATGTGCCAGTGCAACTCCTGGCAATGCCAGTTCACATGGTCAGGTATGACAAAGATGATCTGCCACCTCTACCATACACAATTCACTCCTTTCTGACATACCAAGATGTAAAGAAAGAACAGAGCTTGGCTGTGTTCATGCAGACACTCACACACCAATTTCATCTGGAGGACTCATACAGACACACACGCAACAGTTACATGGTTCAGTCGTGACGCTTAAAACTCATTTTGCCTCACTGGCCATTTGTTGCTTTATCCAAATGTCTGCCTGCTTCTCTTTCTTACTAACACACACACTCCAAGAACTTTTGTGTCAGCCTAGGCTTCCTGCTCTCTCACACAACTCCCTATGCAAGTGATGAGAACTGTGTCTTATCCCTGTTTTCTATCTTTTAGATTCAGGGATACATAAGCTTTGTTCCTGATGCTCAGGGTGCACAGCTAATTTAGTGCTTGGTATATCTGCATTTATGATGTTGAATTGGTAATTGCACCTTTGACATATTGATTTTAGAATGTTAGACAGCTGTTAGCTTTTAAATGTTTTCATCTTAATTGCTAATAATCTTGTGAGTGTTTTGAAGTTTAAAACTGCAATGTGTATCATTACTTTCTAACTTCTCTCTTTAATGATTTTCCACTACAAAGGTATGATGCTACACTGAGGGCATGCAGTGACCATCACTACTTTTGAGAGGTATGACTGTGTGAATCTTTGATGCCTAAGGCCTACTGCTTAATAATTGACACATATAAGTCAAATAAGTCTCTGATGTCACCTGTTAACATCATTTCTGTACAAATCTCCCACTTGCTACTTGCTTACACTACCAAGTAACAACATACAAGGCTATGCCAGTCATTCATGTAATTATACAATACAAACCAGGTTCAACACTTACATTGTAAATCCAGCATTTGCAACAGTTTTAGTTTAGAGCTGCCTCTGTCTGATGCAAGCAGTATACATCCAATACATGGGGATTTCAAGGTTATGTGAGTTACCTGGCATCAATGTTACTATATGTATGTGTGTAGGAGGAACATTTTAGGCATTTAGGTGGTGGGTTATTGTGCTATGCATTGTCTGCTAGCAAATGTGAGGGCATATTGAGCATGCCTGCTACCCCCTCTGACTCCACTTGTGGCTATGGTGACCTTGCCATTGGTGGTGGGATGTGTGCTCCTTCCCCTTGTTGAGCCTGCTGAAGCTGTTTTCTCAGGATGATGTTGTGTAGCATGGTACATACTGTGAATATATCAGTACATGTCCAAGAATTTTACTGCAGGACTCCCTCATATGTATCTAGGCACCAGAAATCGAACTTCAGAAACCCAAACACACACTCTATGATATTTCTGGTTTGAGAGTGTGCCTCATTATGACGTTCTTCAGCAGGTGTATGTGCATTTCTGATAGGTGTCATCAGCCACTGTTCTAGTGCATAACTTGCATCGCCTAGGAAATGGCCCTGTGGGATATGCACCCTAGTGAACATCTGCTACAGATGGGAAGTGTGCCAGATATGTGAGTCATGGTAACAGCCTGGGTTACCAGCACACACACATTCAAGATGATTCCCTTGGCATTACACATGACTTGGCAGTTAATAGAGTGGAAGCCCTTTCTATTAATGTAAATCCTTCCTTGTTCCCCAGGTGGTGCCTTAATTTCTACATGTGTGCAGTCTATGGTACCCAGTACTTGAGAGTAGTGTGCTACAGGGTAGAACTCCTGCATATTTCTGGTCTTATCCTCAGGAGTACAGGGAAAATGTATGAGGTCAATAGCATGTTGAAGCATAGCATTCAAAAATTGATGGAGGATCCCAGATGCTGATGCCTGTGACATCCCCATCATGTCCCCTGGTGGTCTCTGAAAGATATCTGTAGCTAAACTTCTATGTTATACATATCTTTGTCTCCACTGGGATGTGCTCCCCTTGGTGTGCCCTAGCTCTGAGCTAAGGATAACAGAGGTTGCAGAGTTCCTGTAATATGTCTCTATCTGCCTTGTAGCACTCTACAATTTCCACATCATGTAGATTGTGATGTTTAGTAGCAAAAATGAGCCATGTCCAAAGCACAAGACAGTTTTAATCCAAAATACGTACAAATTCACTTGCTAAGCGCTTTTACCATTACACATGGCATCAACAGAGTAAGTGAAGAACAACCATGCCATACATTAAATACACAGTCAGTCACCTGAACAACCAATAGAAAATGTGCATTAATTTAAATAAATGAATAAATAATTAGTTATTAAGTAAATTTTAAACATAATATTTGTCCACGCACAATAGAACAGTATTGCCCAAATCTGGTGTTATAAAAAGTATCCTATCCACAATATATACACTTATGTTTGAACATCCTTTAAAACAAACACTTAAAAAATGAATAAATAAAAATAATACATGTTGGGATATAAAAATAACTATGTAACCCACTATTTACACTATATCCTATTAGCCCTGTCTTTTAAAATGGGTTTTACAGAAATGTATTCATTCAAACCCGGTGGGGTTGTTGCATCAAGAATTATTTGCCATTTGTATTCTGACAATTCTACTTTCAACCTTTCATCCCCACCCCTCTCAAAATGTGTCACCCTATCAATAATGAAGAAAATACATTTCTTAAAATCAACACAATGTATGTTATGCATATATAGTTCATTGTGTGTGTCCTTGTTTTGTATTGCCCTCTGGTGTTCTGAAATCCTGTCTTTTAACCTACGGACAGTTTTGCCCACGTAGAATGCATTGCAGCTAACACAAGTGGCAATATATACCAACTTTTGTGTGTTGCAACTACATCTACCAGGGCACCCCAATGTCTTAATATAATTGGACACCAATACATAAGGTCCTTCATTGATGTACCTACAAAATGTATAGGTTTCACATTTATACATCCTGGAACACTTGTAAATGATTCTGTTTCCCTCCAAAATTTCTTTAATATTTTTTCCCCTAGAATATACTATTTTGGGGAAATTACCCAAATTGTTTTTCATGACTTCATTAAATACTGTATCCCATTTTTTTTTTCACTAATTCAACAACGCCACTAGTTTGACTGTTATATTTCAATACTAGTACCCTACCTTCTAAGGTATTGTTTTTTTGAAATGTATCATTGTCATTACCCCTTAAGATGGGTTTGTATATACTCCGTCTCTTCTCCAAGACCTCATTCCTAATTTTTAACAACATCTTTAAGGGATAACCCCTATCTAAAAAGAAACCAATGAGGGTGTACACCTCTTTAATACAAGTGTCATCATCACTCACAAGTCTAGAAAGTCTTACCATTTGGCCCTTCACTGTGCCTCTTTTTTGATATGATGGGTGACAATTGTTGTAATGTAACAAGGAATTGCTATGGGACTTTTTCCTAAATATGTTACTATGTAAAATGTTTGCAGATTTGGTCAATTTGATGTCCAAAAACTCTATTTCATTTTCATCCCACTTGCTGGTAAATCTAAAAAAAGTTGTTGTGCTATTTAAATATTCAATGAAGGACATAGCTTCATCCTTACTTCCCTTCCAAAGTATTAGTATATCATGTAAAAAATGGTTATAGAGAGCAATCTTGTTATTATATGATGGACCAAATACATATTCTTCCTCCCAATATAGGAGGACCAGGTTAGCAAATTCAGGGTCACAATTTGCTCCCATTGCCACTCCTGAAATTTGTTGAAAAGTTTCCCCTTCAAATGTCACAAAATTGCTCTTTAAAACCATTTCCATACATGATGTCATCATATTAATTTTAGCAGCATTCAATTTACCACTTCTAACTAAACTTTGGGTAAAATAATCAGCCCATACATCTTGTGGGATTACTGTAAATAGGTTAATGACATCTATAGTTAAAAAGGACCAATCAGTGCTGTCACTGGAAATCCCATCAAGTCTATTCAGACAGTGCCAGGAATCTTTCAAACAGTGCCAGGAATCTTTCAAAATATGTGGGACCCCAGCCACAACCTTTTGGTGCCCCTTGTCCACAAAGGCAGCCAACGGTTCAGTCTTGGAACCCTGAGAAGAAACTATGGCTCTGAAAGGAGGATCTCTAGTGCCCTTGTAGATTTTGGGGATACCAAAAATGACAGGTGTGACTGGGTGTTCCACATTCAAAAAGTTGAATTCTGTTTCAGACAATGCCCCCTGATATAGGACATCAAGACCAAACAAGTCAATTTTACGGTATGCTATATGCAATTCGTTAGTAGATACCCTATGGTAGGTCGTGTGGTTGCCCAATATTGCCTGCATCTTAGCTATATAATCAAATTTGGACATAATAACTACTCCGCCACCCTTATCGGGTTTCATAATTCTCAAATCATTATTGTTAGCTAGCTCACATAAAGCATCTCTTTCCTGTTGAGACAAATTCAAAACATAATTTACCCCATGTTAAGTATTGATCACATTCTTAATTCCCATGACACATAATTTCTCAAATGTAGACACATCCTTGTTGCAGGGGGGTATAAATACACTCTTCCTTTTTAAACAACCCACATTGTTTTGGTCACCAATAACACTATGGTTGTCCTTAAAGTAAAGGGCCAAGTTTAACTGTCTAACAAACATTTTAACACTGGTAATCACATCAACTATATTCGTTCTAAATTTAAGTACAAATGAAAAACCTTTTATCAGGACAGCATGATGGACTTCCTTAATATTAAAGGCCTTGTAGTTGTAGACATTAATTAGATTGTGATGTTACCTGGGGTTTGAAAACTCTTTTTCTTGGCCTCGGTCTATTAGCAGCAGCAGCAGCATCATAGACTTCAGACTGTTGCATATACACATGAATTAAAGCAACAGCAGCCCCTAACATTGTTTCTTTGTGGACTCCTTCTGTGGCTGTATTGCAAAAGGTTTTGCAATTTGCAGGGAAAACCAGCACTGAGTCTACATGGTTGCTTTATAGCTTGTTGAATTCAGGTGCTTATGTTGTAATTTGCATTCCACGGTGTTTACCTTGTTTACATGGCTGTGTGAGGCTCTACACTCTGTGTAGAACCACTTACTGAATCCATAACAGAGCACTACCTTGTGTGCATCGATGGTAAGCAAGTGGTAGTGTGTTTTAAGTTCCTGCTACATCACTGGCCTGAATGACAGGCTTAATATAATGTCAAAAGGCATGGTATTGCATGAGGATAGCTAAGCAATGTTAAAGGCTGTTTCATTCAGTGATATGTCAGTATTCAAGCTTTATAAAGAGAAGTTTTATCAAGCATTTTTTGAGTATTGACATGTTCCAAACATTTTGACAACAATTCACTTGTAAAATGCATTCACTATAGCTTGTGCACTATTTGGAAAACTTTCTCTTCTATAGAAATCTTGAAGGCAGACCTAATCAGGAAGAATGCACGTTGGTCTTGACAACTTAAAGGATAGAGATTCAATGCACAGCTTCACTAATTAGGTAGTTAGTAGTGGCCTACATGTGGAAACTTAAACTACAGATTTAGAATCTTGACTGCGATCCTGGCTTTTGTAGATAGCCACCCTGCCTTCTGTAGGTAGTAAAAATAGTGTTTTATGGCATTCAGTAGTGACACAGTTATACAAGTTTAACAGTTTTTTTTATCAAATAATAAGCTTAGGTTTAGTACAAAAACCTGGAAGCGTGAATTCAAGCTTTGGCATCAACATTGAATTTCATTTCCTTTCATGCCTCAGGATGAGAAAACTGGATCATTTAAAACAGAGCATTAGTTGTTTTAGTAAAATATACATACTTCTAAGAGTGTGATCCTTAAAGAGTAGTGTTACATCAAGCCTAGAGCCTAATTGTTTGTATTTCCGATCTAATACCATTAAGTTATTCACTAGATCAAATATTTGTAGTTCATTAGATTCCACTAACCTCTTGTTTGCACCGAAAAGCATGGACAATGTGTTCCTAATATTTGCTATGAGCTTGATATTATAGAATGTCAAAGTTAAAGTCTAAGTTAACTTTATTGTCATTTAGGACTACACATGTGTAGCCTAAACAAAATTTCGTCATCAGCTCAGTTCTTGAGATTACAAAGGAAAGTGAAACAACACATACAAGTAGAGGAATAAACATAACTAACAAATACAATACTACTCCCAATACATGCAAGAAAGAGCAGAGACATTTACCAACACTCATATACAAAAAGAATACCCTCCCCTGAGATAAATTAACTCCCCTATTTAAAGTAATACAAAACACACTGCAGATTGAAATGCCTGAGTTATTTGTCTAATATTGCACTTGAATGAGTTAAATAATACTGACTATTGATATAATAAATAAATATTGCACTTACTTGCAATATATGTAATTATATATTGCACAAATCAATAAAAATTGACTTATTATTTGTCCAGACCCCCGGGATTAGTGCCCGAGTTCAGAACTGAATCTTGTAGTGTCAATGATTATGACAGTCATTTTATACAAGTTTTTAGACTGGACAGTTCTCATAAGAATGACACAAAGAATGTTAGCTGCAGCTTAGGAAGGCCCATCAGTACTGTGTTACGTAGTCGTGAGAATTGCATGGGTTGGGGAACAAAAACAAAAAACATATTTTCTTAAACTTGAGAATTAAGAAAGCAGATGTCATCAAAATAAGTAAATGTTTAAAATCTCCTGAAAAGCACTGAAGAGAGGGAATTATTAATATGTTTACAAACTAGGATACCCAAACAGCCAAATCTCCAAGAAGGGGTGTATTGTGCCATGGAAATATTAAATCCTGTAAATGACATTTCCAACTCTTGTTGTCCGTGGTGGTGCAGCAGTAACGTTGTTGCCTCACAGCAAGAGGTTCTGCCATTCGATTCTTGGCTGGAGCACCTTCTGTGTGGAGTCTACATGTCCTCCTTGCGGTCGAGTGGCATTCGAAAGACATGTGTGAATGGGCGCGCCTTCATTGAAGATTGGGCATCGGGCTGGCACCTTGGCACCATAAAAATCGACTACCAATCATTAGCGGACCAGAGTTCTGCTGTAGCAACCCCTAACCAGGAAAAAACAAAAGAAAAACAACTCGTAAACTGTTAACAAAATACAGTTTCAGACCTATTAGCATCCAGTGCTTTTACTGTGGAGATAAACAGTCAATACTTCATTCTGTCTGGACAAATGCCCTGATAAATTCAGAGAACAGATACTTTATTTAGATAATGACTATTCACCTAAATTAATTTGGCAAATTAAACTATGTATGTCCTTAATTAAAGCTCTTAATGCCAAGAATCTAAAAGGTTTTATTGTGTGTCCTGCCAAAATAAAAATCCACTTATACTCAGGTATTAATATTTATAAAAATCTGATAGGAGCATAGGCATTCTTTAAAATAAACCATGTAAGTTAATTGAAACAATTGAATACAATAAACTAGATGTCAAGCAACTTGGAAATGTATTCCTACTCTGATGCATGAAAAATGGTTTCAGCATAGAAAATGAATGTAAATGAGTGTTTAATACTTGCAAAACAACCAGCAGGAAAACTATACAATGCACACTGTTCATCCACTGCATTTGTCAGTAATTATATTTCTTGTTTATATTCTTTATGCCCCACTGTAATAAAACAGCAGTAGATTTGAATGTAGAAGTAGACAATTTTCTTTAATTAAGTTCATATGTATTGAGATATGTAAAAGCCTAGTACAATAATAACAGTGTGCTGCTGCTATTTACCCAATCATAAATCATTTTATTATAAAAGGTTTTGCAATGAGAAATAAAAAAGCCATGCTTGTTGACATTGTATTTGGCTATTATGATAGAGTTCTCAATGAAAAAGGAAGCATATATGTTCGCTGATATTGTGGAGTGGTAGCAACAATGTAATCAATACATATTGTTCAGATTTTGATCTCAGAATAGAACTTTTACAGGTTACGGGAAAGCAAAGATTCTTGTTTAATTAAAGGACATAACTTTATTGATGTCTGTGGAGGTTACACTGCCTAAGAATTACAGCAAAACTGTGAACACAGTGAATAAAACCCAAAACTCTTTCCTGTAGGTATCCCTATATTTCACAGCTGACATCTCTGTAAACAACAATTGTAGGAGAGCATAGATCAATGTGCAAGCATGCACCAGGAAGTGAAAAGTTTGAGACAGTATCCTTCCTTCATTATTCACCAATGAAATTGGCGCCCTCACTGTTTAACTGTGGCATCATCCCTCTTCACCACAGGTTTACAAATAATTCTTTAGAGGGTATTTTACTTTACAAAGCAGTGATGGAGGATTTGGCATGTTAGAGTACTATTTGGCATAGTCCATCATTTAGAGATAGTGCAAAGCTAAAAATTTCATATCTACTGCATCACTGGCTATTATTTCAGAAATTGTGGAAACCCAGGCAAGCCACACCATAGAATATAAACACCCTTATACTTTGTGATCAATAGCAGATTGAAGTAGAAACCTTCCCGTTTGCTATTTCTATTAAAAGACTTACATAGAAAACACATTTTTAATAGTTTAATACTATTCAGACCCAAACCACAAGAGTTTAGAAATCAATATATTCATCAGATTGAAAGCAGTTCAAGTGCACAGAATAATAAACAAGCAAGAGAATGGTAGTTTACACAATTATACATACTCATATTAAACAGCATGTGTGAAAGCATTTTTGTGGGCTAATGATATTGTATGCAACAGAAGTAGGTAACTACAGTGATCTGTTAATTATGTGCTTAAAGCCAGCAATATTAATAGCTGTTTAGTTTCATAAGTGAATGGTAGGTTATCATTAAAAATTAACTGTTAATGATATTAATCAACAGACTGTAATGCAGGTGATTTACATAAATAGTTAATGGATTTATTCCACCAAGAGTAGGCAGCTACTAGTGGCAGCATTAATGACAAAATATGCATATCAGCTACCTTCCTGACAGAATGCAGGGCTAGGAATTTAAAGACTATTTTATGCGTATTAAATCCCCGCTGATCTATCCAAAAGCACCATAGTCACCTGATAGAATGGATAAATTGTAACAGAAAAAGGAGCCAGCCCTCCAGGAATCACAGTTATCTGTTCTGTTGTTTCTATTCCATTGTAGTAGACGTATGTATTGTAAGACAGTCATGCAAAATGTTGAATGGTTGCACAATGAAACCATTACAAGATTATTCAGCAGAGTTTTATACCAAAAGCATTGCACTTATGGATGTTAGGAAGGAGTTTAAAAAATTTACAAGGCACTGACCTGGCTTTTCTACCTGTTTACCTATGCTATAGTATGAAGGGAGCAACAGATTCCTGTTTCAGTCAACAAGTTAAGATCAGAAGTTCATCTGTAGTATCCTTTTGGTAAAATATCTTATTTACCATCAACAGACAGGGTCAGAACTAAAAGACATAGCAACAGTATGTAAATCACAATTTTGATGTTACATCAGTGAAATGACCTCATCATGCAAGTCCCTTGTATGAACAAATGACGATATCAATGACAAAGATGAGGAGTGAAAGAAAATGTGGAGACTGAAAGTTTAACTGACCTGGAGGAACTGAATTTGTGTTATGTCATTAAAGTCCTTTACCAAACAAAAAAAGAAAAAAGTCTGAAACAATATTAGTCAATAGTACAGTGCAGATTCATTGAAAATAATGGTGAAGTTGAGATGAACAAGTATGATTCCATACCTATTGCGAAGAAAATGAAAAACACTGTCATCTGTGTTAGCGTGTCTGTCAGGAATTTTGTGTATATTCTCAGATTAATTTGTATTATATGCCAGCATGTCTAATTGTGAAAATGGAAGTAAGTTTTTAAAACATTGATGGAAGTAAGTTTTTAAAACATTGAGTATCTCCCTGTTTATACAAAATGTTTAATGAACTGTTATTGTTTTGATACATTTTTAATTGCACATGTTTGTGACGAAGATTGTAAAGAACAAACTGTCTGTGGAGAGTCAGCTCATCAGTAGGTGATGTCATTAGAATGTTCCTGTTTGCTATGTGATTATTTGAACAGCTGATTGACAGGAAAAATAACTTTTTTCAAACAGATGACTCTTATTTTAAAAATAAAACAGTTGATACTGTTAAGCTGAGCAGATAGTTAAGACCAACAGTTAGTGCAGAGTTGCAATCAGTTTTAGTGCTGTGCTGTGCAGTGCAGACCCGGGAGAAAGGACTCACCAAAAACTGTAAGCCTACCTTTGCCTTGCTGAAATGCTTTAGTGTAGATCAGGGATGGTATTCTCTTGTTAGATTAGGAAAGCTGAATTATTTAGATATAGTTTTTCTAAGAGGATGGGCTTCATCCTACAGTTTAATTTTATATTTTTGGTGATTAAATTCTGGCATTTATTGAAAATTATTAATTCACATTACTGTAATCATTTTACTTATTATTAAATGTTTTTCATTACTGAACATTGTGGCTGGAAAATCAGTTTGTTCTGTAGAGATTAGAGAGTGTTTATACCTGTTTGATATTCCCCAGGTTACCTTGATTGCTGGCTGCTTCTGGTCATAATTATCATTTATTTTGATATTTTATTTTTAATAATTGATTACCTTTTGAAGGGTGTGTTGACATGTCTAAATCTGGTGGCAGCATTTACTATTTGTACTGGGGAGGGGACACAACTGGAAAGCTGTACTAGGCTTCCCATAAGTGCTTGAGTGGGTAAAATTTAGATTTATTTTGAGTGTGAGTGAGTCAGTGGTATTAAACTGGAACACATTGCTCTGAAATGTATGAGAAGGAATTACATTTGGGGTAGACACAGATATATAGTCCAGTCCCAGAAAAAAGTGCATGTTCCTATTGTGCTTTTAAGGGAAATTGTGAAATTTTACTCTTGTGTACTCTGTGCTCTGGTGTTTTCAGTGACATTCCCACACTGGAATGAATGGTGAGGATTGAGGTGCCTTAATTACTGACCTGGGTTTAAAGTGCAGGACATCACATTTATTAGTGGCAGTCCAGTGAGATATTAGCTGGATATCACATTTATTGGAGGCAGTCCTGTAGGATATTGACTGGATGTCACATTTAATTTTTGACAGCTTAATGGGGTTTTTAATTGAATTTTAGTAGTCTGTGGGTAGTTCACATTAAGGTGTATACTCTTGACAGCCACAAGGTAAACATTCAGAATTTCAATCCACCACTGTTTTATTATTATTTTTTTTAGTTAGTCAGGGATAGCATGCAAGGATGTCAGTAGAAGATTTTAGCAAGCTGACAGAGATCCAGCTGGCTAAGGAGTGTGAAGCCAGAGGAGGAGTAGTGCATGCCACCTGACCAAGGAAGCAATGATTTCAACCTTGGTTGCAGCCACAGCTCAGACCAGCTGTTTGGAGGATATCCAGTTTGGCGTTGGTGATGTGTAGCCTGCTGAGAAGAGACAGTCCATACTTTCTTCAGAGGACTTGAGAATCCATCTGGAGTTAAAAACATTGGAACTGGAGGCTGAGGAAAAATATCAGCAACATGAATTGGAAACCCAACCCAACATCTTGAACTGGAGACCCAGTGGCTGGAGAGCAAAGAGAAAGAGACTGAGGCATATAGAAGCCAAGGACAACAAGAAACAGTGTGAGGAGAATGAGAGGCAGCACCAGCATGAAGGGATATTCTTACCCTATGAGAGGGTCATGGGGTCAATGGGGAAGGAAATAACTGGACCTCAGAAGCTGTAAAGGTCTGTAAACATTTTCCTCAATACAGGAATGGGGATGACTTTGATAATTTTATTCATATCTTTGAGAGGGTTTGTAGGCAGTATGATGCTGACCATGAGCTTGGCATTCAGATCCTGACTCCCTTACTCCATGGTAAAGCTGTTCATTTTGTAGCAAGTTAAATGTTTTAGATTGTTTGAATTATGACAAAGTAAAATGTTGCTTGCTTAACTGTTTCAAACTTACACCTGAGGCATATAGAAAAATGTTTTGAGAACATAGACGCTAGGCAGATGAAAGTGTACATGATTATATTGCTGACTAAAGTACTTACTTTCACAGATTGGTGAGTGGGTGTCAGGTCGCCACTTTTGAGGGACTAGCAGACCTTTTGGTGAGGGAACAAGCCCTCGGTACTTTGTCTGATAACATGAGAGTCTGGTTAGCAGACTGCAAGTGTAACTCTGCAGAGGAGAAAATGGGATTGATACTTGGCAAGCAGAGCCCCACTGCATAAGAAAGGAATACCCAGTGATGCACATGGACATAGGGAACCCATGGTGGCCATCTAAACCATTCCAACAGAGGACACCAGTAATGGATGAAAGTCCTAATCCAAGTGCACGGTTAGGGATTAGATGTTTCAAGTGTAACCAGAGGGGTCACATAGCAACCAAATTTCCATCAAGGCAAGGTGAGGGAGCCAGTAAGTGTGGATGACAAACTGGCAGTGTTAAGTTGTTTAGAAACAACTTGGATGCCAAATTATCCCCAAAATATATATCCTATCTTAGTAAATGTTAAACGGGTAACTGCTATGAGGGACACAGCTTCTCATATAACCATTGTGAGGCCTGCAGTGGTAAGTGAAGAGCAGTACTTGCTTGGGCAGTCCACTCCAGTCAGAGCATTGGGAGGGACCCTATGCCAAATACCTTTGGCTAGGGTTAATTTTGACTGGGAGGGTGGAAGAGGAAGCAAGCCAGCTGGCAGGTATTTTTGAGGATATTCCTGCAGATATCCTGATAGGGAATGACTTTGATGATTCAGTACTGTGTGTGCATGCAGTAACATGTAGTCAGACTTGGAGAAAGGCATGCAGGTCAGATAGTCTGGTAGAGACCCAGAAATATCTCATGCTAGAAGCTGGGACTGGCATGGTGGATGTTTCAGAGAAGGTGGTATCTTCTAACAGTAAGTCTGAATGTGAGCCACAGCTGCTTGTGGGTACTGATGTTCCCTTGAACATACTGACTGTGAGGATGGAGGTGAGTGGTGGCACACATAGTGACAGTGAGACGCATCTGTTGGAACTGACTAGGCTTCCTACAGCAGTTGAGCTGGGGAAGGTCACAGAGGTAGAGTTGAGACAGGCTCAACTTATGGATCCAACGGTACAAAGCTTGAGAGAGATGGCTAAGGAGGCACCCGAGGATCAAGGAAGAGGGGAGTCTGTATACTGGAACAAAGGTTTGTTGTATAGAGAGTGGACTTATGGAGCTGCACTAGAAGATGAAGTAATACAGCAGTTCGTAGTGTCTAGAGCTAAAGCAATTTTGGGAGGACTCCCTGTGCTAGCCAGCCCAGATTACAATAAAGAATTTATTGTACAGGTAGATGCTTCAAATTATGGGGTGGGGCTGTACTTAGCCAAGTTTCTGCAGAAAGAGAAGAGCACCCAGTGGTATATCTCAGATGTAGACTACAACCTAGAGAAGAGTGTTATGCAGCCATGGAGAAAGAGTGTTTGGCCATAGTGTGGGCATTGCAAAAGCTGCAGCCTTATATTTATGGGAGAAAATTCACTATACTCACAGATCATAATTCTTTAACATAACTTAATAAGGTTACTAGGCAAAATGTCAAGTTACTGAGGTGGATTGCAATCATATGATATGAGAATACATCATTGTAGTGGGGTTAATAATGTCAATGCAAATGGAATGTACAGGACAGGAGTGGGTTAATATTCCTAGGTAGACCCATTTTTTTCAAGCGTCAGTTTTCAAGGGTCACTTGAAAATTGTGCTTGTGTCATGGGGGGATGTGAAGAAAATGAAAAACCCTGTCATCTGTGTTAGCATGTCTGGCAGGAGATTTGTGTATATTCTCAGATTAATTTGTATTGTATGCCAGCATGTCTAATTGTGAAAATGGAAATAAGTTTTTAAAATGTTGAGTATCTCTCTGTTTATACAAAATGTTTAAAAAATCTGTCAGTGTTTGGATACATTTCTAATTGCACGTTTGTGAGGGAGATTCTAAAGAACAAACTGTCTGTGGAGAATCAGCTGATCAGTAGGTGATTCATTAGAATGTTCCTGGTTGCTGTGTAATTATTTGAACAGCTGATTGACAGGAAAAGTAACTTTTTTCAAACAGCTGACTGTTATTTTAAAAAATAACACAGTTCAAACTGTTAAGCTGAGCAGTTAGTAAAGAGCAGCATTTAGTGAAGAGTTGCAGTCAGTTACAGTGCTGTGCAGTACATACCCAAGAAAAAGGAGTCACCAAAAACTGTAAGCCTGCCTTTGCCTTGCTGATATGTTTTAGTTTATTTATTTTATTTATAAATAAATAAAAACTGTAAGCCTGCCTTTGCCTTGCTGATATGTTTTAGTTTAGATCAAGTACAGTATTCCCTAGTTATATTAGGAAAGCTTAGTTATTTAGATAGAGTTTTTCTAAGATGATGGACTTTTATCCTACAGTTTAATTATATATTCCTGGTGACTGAATTCTGGTGTTTACTGAAAATTATTAATTTACATTCTTGTAATTATTTTACTTATTATTAAATTTTTTTGTTACTTTACATTGTGGCTGGACAATCAGTGTGTTCTTTAGAGATAAGAGGGTTTTATACCTGTTTGATACTCCCCAGGTTACCTCGAATGTCTGGCTGCTTCTGGTCATAACTACCATTTATTTTTAAATTTAATTTTTAATAATTGATCACCCTTTGAAGGGAGTATAAACCTAACTCTGGTGGCAGAATTTACCATTTGTACTGGGAAGGGGGCACAGCTGGAAATCTGTGTCAGGATTCCCATAAGTGTTTGAGTATGTGAGATTTGGATTTAATTTGAGTGTGAGTGAGTGAGAGTTCTTAAACTGGAACACATTGCTCTGAAGTCTATAATAAGGAATTACATTTGGGGTGGGCAATGGTGTATAGTATAGACCCAGAAAAAAGTTAGTGTACCTGTTGTGCTCTTAAGGGAAATTGTGGAATTTTACTCTTGTGTGCTCTGTGCTCTGGTGTTTTCCTGATGCTCCCACACAGGAGTCAGTGGTGAAGATCAATCTCCTTAATTATCGACCAGAGTTTTAAGTGGAGAGTGTCACGTTTATTACTGGCAGTCCGGTGGGATATTAGCTGGATGTCACATTTACTGGTGGCAGTCCAGTGGGATATTGACCGAACGTCACACCAATGAACCATGTTATTGTAAATATTATATATTTCAACACATTTGCTACTGTAATACCATGTTTTTGAAATTTTGACACCATTGTAAACATTTTTTTTTCTATGTTTTGCAACTTTTCTTCATTTTTGCTTACAGTATAATCACCATTTCACTGGTTCACTGTAACTGCAACAATTTCATACTCATCTAATGTCTCCAAAATGTGTATATTTATTAATGTAACTATAGAATTTTAAAGTAAAGTCATTGAAATGTGTGCACTTGTTTTGCATATGTGCATAAAATTATACTAATGGTTTATGTAGGTGTTCATTCTCAGTGGTGGGTCATGGCTTAAAAAAGGCAGTTGATCAGCCCACTCTCCAGTTAAAAGAAGAAAAAGAGACTTTTCACCTCCCCCACACAACTTCTCTTACTAAATTAAAAAACTCAGTGACCAGACAATTGTAAAGAAAAGGCATGTAAAAATCATATTCAAACTCTATCCCAGCCCTCTACAACTTGTGATCTAAAAAAGACACTTAAAATATACTTTATCAAGCAATTTTACAAATCATAACACATTTAAAATTCAGATACATGTATAAATAAATAAATAATAAAGACATAAAATCCCAGTGTCAGGAAAAACTGAATGTTATTCAGATATCATCCAAAACATTAAAAATAAAGCATTCATTTAAAATGTTATTAATTGTCACTGAAGAAACTTATTTGATAAAAGTGGCATCAGTTAAACAACACACTACCAGAAGAATTTATTCTTACTAAGTATCTGTGATAGTAGAGAAGAGGTCAAATGTAAAGGTAAAAAAATACTGGAGAAAGAACAGAACAAGAAACATGGTGAAGTTTAAAATTCAGATACATATATAAATAAATAAATAAGAAATAAATAAAAGTCCAGTGTCAGAAAATCTGAATGTTATTCAGATACCATCTGAAACATTAAAAATAAAGCATTAATTTAAAATGTTATTGTCACTGAAGAAACTTCCTTGATAAAAGTGGCATCAGTTAAACAACACACTACCAGGAGAATGTATTCTTACTAAGTATCTGTAATAGTAGAGAAGAGGTCAAATGTAAAGGTAACAAACTACTGGAGAAAGAACAGAACAAGAAACATGGTGAAGTTTGGAAGTTAGGGTCATTCAAGGAATCAGAGGAGGAGGTTGAGCTGGGATCATTGGTAAGAAAAATAACCAAAAAAATAGCACTAAAGTTGCGAGCCGTTTAGCGCTTTCGTCAATACAATTGACTTCTTCAGAACAAAAAACATCATTCAAAACATGTTTAAATAATAAGTACTAAATACTAATTGGTTCTCTTTCCACCAATGCCATGACTTATCATTCCAGCTCATGAATATTGATTGTAATCCATGAATATTCAATGCTTAAAGTAAAAAAGCACCACAAAAACTTGTTCACATTATACAGTAAATTATTTTCAATTTACTGTATAATGTGAACAAGTTTTTGTGGTGCTTTTTTACTTTAAGCATTGAATATTCATGGATTACAATCAATATTCATGAGCTGGAATAATAAGTCATGGCATTGGTGGAAAGAGAACCAATTCGTATCTAGTACTTATTATTTAAACTCGTTTTGAATGATGTTTTTTGTTCTGAAGAAGTAAATTGTATTGACGAAAGCGTTAAACTTTTATCTTAATAAACTGGTTTTGAGGACTCGCAACTTTAGTGCTCTTTTTTTGGTTATTCAGTTTGGTTTTGAGCACTATTTGCACCACATCATTGGTAAGAAAAGCTAACTGGGAGGTTTTGTAAACTGATTAGTTTTATGCTGAAAATGCTGGCTGTAGGATTTGAGAAGGCCTGGATGAGATGCACTGATCACAGGACACCTAGCTAAGACTTGAGAGAATATATGAGCGGGATTAGAGACAAGATTGTGAAGAGATCTCTTATTTTAAATATGTTCATAAAGGAGCACTGGCAATATAATTGGGTTTGCTAATTAATGAATAAAAGTTTGAACAGTGAAAGGAGTTATAGGAAAGGCATGAGGTGTTAAATTAATGTATGAAGAATGAAAAGGGGAAAAGAGTGCAATGAAACAACAAAGTACAATAAGATAGTAAACAAAGAAAGATGGTCAATGTAGATGGTCAATGTGAAAGATGGAAGGAGAATTTTTTTTTCTTTGCAAAGACAATGGTGGAGGTAGAATTAGAATAACTAGCATAAGCATGTAAGAAGAATTAAATACAACAAAGCAGCATAGTCCCCTGTACTGCTCACTGATGAGAATATCCCCTTTGTTCTTGTATACTGAGACTACAATGCCTATTCTCCAGTCATCTGGTATTCACCTTTCTCTCCATACTGTGGTGAGTACACTCCAGACTCATTTCTTCCCTAGCGCCCCTAAAATCTTGGCTTTGTCTATGGTGACTGTATCTGAACCCACCACTTTCCCTGATTTCATCTTTCTTAGTGTACTTATACTTCTTCTATAGTGAATTCACCTTTGTCTTTCATTGTGCGGTTTGAATGCAACAGCACAGCTTCTGCAGGGCTTTTTTCTCTCAGAAGCTTATTGAAATACTATTTGCTATGTATACCTTCAACGCATTGCTACTGACATCCCATGTAAATGCTGTCTGTCAATTATTTTCTTTTTTTTTTTTTGGTGTTACCTTACAACATAATAAACTTTCTTTGTATCATCTTCAAAGTCACTTTTCAAAAGTTGGAAGAGTTTCTCTGACCCCTTGTTCTCTGCTGCACCTGCATTTTAAGCCTCTCTGTTAGTGAACTGCTATTCCCTCTTTGCCTGATCTGACTATTCTAGCTTTTACATCTTTATACACTCATTCTTTGTTTTGAATGTCATGTTTCATCTCTCAATCTGTTTCCTAATTTGCTCATATGAAGGTGATAACAAGCCGAGAAAGGCAGACCAGGCATCACTATTTCCAGCAGGAATCACTTGTATCTGTGATCTGATCTTTAGTTAGTTTCTAAATCTTATAACCAAAACTAAGGATAAGAATAACGATTGGTAACTTGGGGACTTCTTCCTATGACATGCCCACCAAGATTATAGTGTGGTACAATGCTTGTAGTACTGCTGTTGCTGCTGCACCCATATTCTTGTTAGGCATTTAGTCCCTACTTTATTCATTCATGAGACACCAAGGTGCTTGAAATCCTCATCCTGACATTGCTTTCTTCACCTTCACCTGTAATCAGCAATCCACCCATTGCTGGGGAGAAGCATGACCTGTTATTTGGAGATCACCAAATGTCTTCATACTCAGTTCATACTCACACACACACACACACACACACACACACACACACACACACACACACACACACACACACACACACACACACACACACACACACACACACACACACACACACACACACACACACACACACACACACACGCACATGCACACACGCACACACGCACACTCACACACGCACATACACACACACGCACACACACACACACACACACACACACACACACACACACACACGCACACATGCACAAAAAAGAGAGAGCATTCTGGGGGTTAGAGTTACCTGATGTTAGGAGGAGAACATCATCTACCAAAAAAAAAAAAAAATAATATTTTTACATATATATATATATATATATATATATATATATATATATATATATATAGATAGATATATAAGTGCTACAGAATCCTGGAAGCCCAAAATCCTGAGACTGAAATCTCAAAAGTTCAACATATTGAAGACTCAAAATACTAAAAACTCAAAATACTAAAAACACACAGGATACCAACACTTACTATATTCCAGCACAAGCACATAAAGAAACATATTACCCTTCAACTATACACAGGGGGACAAGACCCCTGCACCCTCCCACATGTGGGGCTGTGCCCCCCCACCCCTACTACTTAAATACATCAACTCCGAGATTGCATTTCAGTGCACTAAGTGCAATCACAGAGTTAATATATTTAAGTAGCAGGGGGTGTGGGGAGTGCAGGCAGGCTTGCCCCCTGCTTATACTTGCAGAAGAGTAATATGGTTTGAGTTTTATTTGCTTCTGTATGTACTTGTGCTGGAATATAGTAAGTGTTGATATCCTGTATGTTTTCAGTATTTTGAACTTTCGAGATTTTGGTCTCAGGATTTTAGGCTTTCAGGATTCTGTAGCACTCATATATATATATATATATATATATATATATATATATATATATATATATATATATACATATATATATGCATATACATATATATATATATATACATATATATACACATATATATATATGTGTATATATATATATATATATATATATATATATATATATATATATATAAATAACATGCCAGTCTGGATACTGTCCTGATAAAGGTTTCCCTTACATTATATCCAGTCCATGATAATTGCAAACAAAAGTGGAAACAAGACACAAGACAGACTTTTTGTGGACTCCAAGGACTCCAACACTCACCCTAAAATTATTCATTTTAATGACCAAATGTAGCTGCAAGTCATAATCCTGTGATATAATGACCAAACAGCATGCAGCAATAGCAGTAGCTCTGCCTACTATAGTCTCATAGCATCATGTGCAATCTTCCAAAAGACATAACACATGAAGGCAGTACTAGCAAATTCCCATGGCACATCCAATATCTGTGAAACAACAATGAGTTGATCCATTCTTTCATGCCAAGTATGAAATCTTCTTTAGATTCAAACACTTTGCCATTGGAAAAACTCTGATTTCCGTCACCATTGCACAGGCTTCCCCAAGATACCTGAGAACTGTAATACCTATGTAACTAGAACACACCCCCATGTCCTGTGAAACTGCTCATTTTTCATGCAACATTAATAAGACTTGCTTATCAAGAAAGTCTATGAGTATCCAGTTCCCCCAGGATTTCAAGCTGGATATCATCTACTACTACATCCTTGCCTACCAGAATATTTGAATTATTGCTCTGATTTCATCAAATTAAAAAACATCCAGTTACACCATCTGTATCTGTGACTGCTTTCTCAAAAAAAAATGCCCATCAGAATCAGGAGCTCCTCAGTGTGCCCCTCCCCTCACACACCCTTTGGCATGACTTCAGTCAAGATCTGTATTTCTCCACCCTTGCTGAGAGCATTTTTAGGAATATCCTACCTTCCCTTGCATAGTCAACAGACAGGTTGCCAGAACCTCTGAAAGTCATTCTCAGTTGTTGTTGTTGTTGTTGCTTGTCTTTCAGCTTTTCACATATTTCTCTCACACTCTTTCCTTCATTTAACGACTTTGGCGACTGCTACCGCTCACATTTTTTTGGTCTTTTTGCACCCAATGCAATGTTTTAATATGGAAAGATCGGTACATTATGTGACATTGTTTGGTACAATTGCAATGTAAAATATTGTGTTATTCAAAATAACTGGTCAGTTTACAGGGAATTTTAGAGATACTGCATTCACCAGTGAAAATCCAAGGATCATTATAACTCTGATGGTATTTTTGGAGAAAATACAAATAGTTTATATAAATTATAATTTGAGGGAAGAACTCATAAGAATAAATAAAGGGGGATACAAAAAAGAAGAAATAAGGCACATACACTAACTGCTGGTTTTTGATACAAAAAGCAATTTCAAATTGAAGAAGAAATAATCATTTGGACAGGAGATCTTATTCAGGTATGTAGGCCATTTAGGGACAACTACCTCTGGGAATGTTTGGGGTTATCAAAAAGTACTAGAGAATCATCAGATAACCTATGTAGAAGATTCTATAGGAATGAGACGTGTACTAATTGGCTCTCTGACAGAGTAGCTGATGCATGGAACAGACTACCAAATTACATTAAAACAAGCACTAGTTTAGATATTTTTTAAGAACAGCCTGGGCACTTATTATGGGAACACGCATTTTCGTATATTGGCAAGTTAGAAGGGCATTTATGCCCATGCTTGAAATATTTGTATGTATGTATGTATTTATACATGTGGACTATGTTATAGTTAATAACTGTATCAAACATGTAATTTGTGTAGAATTGTTAATGTAAAAAGCCATGCATCCATTGGTGTCATCATTAATATGAATAATTAACAATTGGGAAAGAAAACCTTTAAATTTCTTTGATAATTCATTATGACCAATAATGTATTTCGAGTGTTGTTTAACAGTAAAATGAAAGGACAAATCTATGTGCTATTAATTATTTTTTAGCCCACATAGCTGTATGCAAATATTGGATTAAAAACATGTTTCCTTGGAAATTAAATGATTTGAAAACTATTGGAGATATATTGAAAAAAGTAACAAGAAAAGGAGAGTGACATTCTATTCTTTAAGCAAGTAATAATTACTCAGCAATCAATGTTTATTGTATTTTATTTTGAGGGGGTAAGTATGTTGTATCTCAGAGGCCCTTTATAACTGCATTCTAGTAATAATAACAAGAAAAAAGTAAAATTGGGTAATGAAATACCATATAGATAAGGACTACTGTCCAAGAGTGGACATGACAGGAAAATTAAATAAAAGTCAATCTGCTAAAGGAAACACTAACAATGAATCAATTACAAATAAAATAAAAGACAACAGTATATAATACAGAAACAGCACAACTGATAAAAACAGATCAATAAATATAAAATAATATTGTGATATTCATTCATTTTAATTTCTGATTGGTTTAAAACACCAGGGTAGGGATTTTTCATCATTACTTTGCTGGATCAGAACAGAACAGAGCTCTCTACTCACTTTGACAGAGCTGCACTGTTTGCCAAAAACATATTTGAAAGACATTTGTAATTACCGTAGCACTGAATCCAAACAGGTGTGCTGGTAAGCATTTATGACTCTTTATATAAGCAACTGAAACAAATGTAAGTGGAGACTCCACTGAATAGATTTTTGCATGCAGCACTGAATTGCATAGAAAAAAATCCACTGTGGTCTTTTTATAGTGCACCTCAGTATGCAACAGCACATCACTATGTAGTAGTGTCCCTGCAGATGTCAAAGGATGTTGATGGCTAATTGTTACACTTACTTTGTCCTGTTGAAGCTGTGTAGTATGGGCTTCTGTATAGTGACTTGTTATGTCAATTCTGAGATGGCATAATCAGTATTTATATAGGCCATCCCTACAAACTGCTGCATTTGTATGCTTAGACAAGGTCAATTTGTAATGAAACAATAGAATAAATAACCATGTGCGATTTCAAAGATGAACAAAAACTTAAAAAAGACGTTGGGACAGACTCTGTAAAGTTCAAGGAATCCATCACAGTTCTCCATGTTCCTCACAAAAGTTGCAAATAACCAAGTAACATGCAAATATGTACATAGAATAACAGTGTAAAACAGATTTATCTGGTAATGTCTGTGTACTCCCAAGCAGTCATGTCAAATCTGAATGTCAGGAAAAGTGTTTTATAAACTGGGATGTGCATTAATATGTACATCTACATAAATTATACAAGCTCAATACAACTAAAATAAAATTACTAAAGGATAGAAATGTGTATCAGTCTGTCTAGAAAGCAACAAATATCCACAAACAATTATGGATATTGCTGCAATCTGTTTATGGATGTATATAATACATTCATAATATACACAATCTGACAGAATACATACAATTTCAACTGAAAAATTACTGAGAAGAGCAATCATGGCCACTTTGCCACGGCTAACAGTAGCCAACAAGGGGTGTGGGACATGCGTGGGGGACCCAAGTAATGCACACACACAAGGAAATATGGAGCTAGAAAAGAAGATGTGGAGTAAGGCTGAAGAAGAAGACACACAAGAGGTATGATGAAAAAGGACAATCTGACAGATGGTCAGACAGGCATGGGTGTTTTTTTTCAAGAACAGAAGGAATGAGGAGCATACCTCTCAACTTCTTAGAGCAAGAAATCTGGACAAAGCCATAAATAAAGGTGGGACAAATGCTCAAAATAGGGACAATTTTTAAATATTGCTCTTACAGACTTGGAAAGTTGGGTTTTTGCATTAGCATGAATTTTCTGAAGGGTATGAAGTCTGAAACGCAAATGTCTGTCATTATTTTCTAACTTCAGTCTTTAATGATTTGCCACTAATTTGCCAGAAAACCACAATTTTATGAAAAACAGACCAAAAATAGGAGGCAAAAATCTGGGTATTTTGCAAAAATCTGTACAGTTGAGAGGTATGATGAGGAGGAAGGCAATACAGCAGGTATAAGCATATAACAAATATTACAATACAACACAGACAAAAGTTGGAAAAAAAACATAAAGGAAAGGTAAGGTACACAGACAGCACACAGTCTCAACAACATGGATGAAAGAAAATGGGCAAGCAGGTAAGGGATGCATACCAGCCATTGTGCAAAGCAGAACTTTATATGTATCTATGCACTGCTCAGTGCTGAGATGTTGCAAGCTACTAGAATGCATATGACTGACGGCAGGTGTTTTGTAGGTAAATAAATTAGGATTGCAGTACACAGTGGATACTGAATCCAGTCATCAAGTGGTCTGTCAGCACTACAAATATATGCCAAGCAACAGCACATGTGAGCAAATCCAGCCAAGGAAATTTAGATGAAGACAAGTGGAGGATTGACTAGAACCTGCAACCCTACATGTGAAAAGCACACAACTAAGCACAGTGCTAAAAAGCATTACTGTAGCAAAGTAAGGATGTGGCTGTGTAATACAAAAATTAGTGTACACAACACAAACTCAGGTGAAATGTGATCCATATATCAAAGGCATATGCCATATCAGAGGCAATACAGATGGGTTGTCATATATGTGTGACCTGCAATCAATTAACATGAGCCTATCAGAAATGGCAGTATACATACACACACCAATGACATGGAATCTGGTAAGAAATGTATGGTTAATGCTATTAAGGAATTCCATCTTGTGCATAGGAATGAAGATAATCAATTGCTGGGTAATGCTGAACACACAAATATAACAGGAACTATTATGGAATGCAAGCAATTGCTAGCACACTTGCATGCATTTGCCTTTGGGATTCATATTAGACGACCGAAGATGCATTCTTTCGAATGCGTCTTGGTCGAACTTGAAAAGATGAAAAAGCAAAATGACGAAGTGGCTTATAAGTGAATTCTTTCCCTGGGAAAGAAATTGCTTGGCCGCATCCGTTACTTTGTCATTTTCGTCACTGTAGTGCGATCTCGGAGTTGGTATATTTAAGTAGGGGGTTGTGGGGGGTACAGCCACCCATGTTGGGGGGTGCAAAGCCCCCCACTTTATGTTATGTTTTAAGTGTTTTTTTTTTTTGAACAGAGATTTTTTTCCCTTGGAAAAAATTGCTGTTCTAAGCGTTTGAGTTTGCAAGCTTTCGCTTACATTGGGTCGATAAATCATTTGCTTTTCTAAGCATTCGATGATTTAATATAGACCCTGCCGTTGTGTATAATACTCAAAATGCTGGCACAAGATAGTATTGCAACAGTGCAACTACATGACTACAATGATAATGTAGAGGGAAGTTAAGGTATTCCACGTATATGTACAACATATAAGCCAAAGCTAAAAGGGGAAGGAAGATGGGTAACACAGGCCTACATCAGTGAACAGCAGATAAACATGGAATAAAAATATATCCATAGTCATTTCTGACTAGACTGAAATATCTGTGATGCGCTTATGGAAACTGATGAGTTCAGAGGGTTTATTTAAAAGTTGTATATTCACTACTTTATGGATATCCTCTGATGTTTGTTAATATACATACTATAGATACAGCCAGAATACAAATATATCCATATTCATTTCTGCTTAACCTGTACTGCCTGTGGTTTGTTTAATGAAATCAACAATTTCGGAAGATTTCTGTAAGGCGTATGGTTTATGCATTCCCTGTGATGCTTGTTAAAATAGTAGTTGTTTGTATATTTAGTTTGATCAAAACTGCATGAAGAATGCTGTGATTGTTCACTGTTTATTGAGTTGATATATAGTCGTGGGTGCACATCAGTTTAATATTATTAAATTAATATTATTTTAATATGAATGACTACTTTCTTTAGTGTTTCTGTATAACTTCTATTGTGTGTGTGTGTGTGTGTGTGTGTGTGTGTGTGTGTGTGTGTGTGTGTGTGTGTGTGTGTGTGTGTGTGTGTGTTTGTGTGTGTGTGCTGCAGACAAAATAACAGCAGTAACATTTGCTATGATATGTGTGTCACTGGCTGTAGTTGTTTATGACAGACATCTAACATTTATGGGATACACATACTCATTATGTTTGGATGTGTGTGTAACTATGGAAACACCATTACTGCAGTCATGGGAGAGTAACATCAAATGGACAACGGAAGGAAACACAAAACTGATAAAACCAAAGTCCTTCAGATGCAGGTACCAATAAAGGCTTTCCCTCCACAATAATGACATACCAAAAACAGATCCATTCTTTATTCCAAAAAAGTAGCGAGATTTAGCGCATTCATCTCCAAAACAGGAAACTTCATCAGAATCAACAAGAATGGCTTTCCTCTCCATTTACATAATCAAACAAGCACAGTCATTTCTTAAGAACCTTATCAATCAAACAATAAACACAATGATGCAATAATATAAAATATTAATACCATTTAAATACCTCATAGAAGTTATATATACAATAAAAGTATTAAATATGAAAATGTAAAAATATAAATGTAAATAATAAAAAATAATTTCAACTTAACCATTCTCAGTTTAAGGGCTGGTACAATAAGAGAGGTCCTTAATGTCAAAGCCCAGCTGGGCAAGTGAACCGTGTCAACATTGGCTAGAAAAGTACATTGGGAACATCTTCCACACCTGTGGGTTCCCATTTTCCCCACCGTATCACTATCCTCATGTTGCTTCCTCTTTTCCAAGATGTCTTTAAGGTTGTGGTCTCTCCTATAACTATATTGCACATGTTTATTAAACATCCCAAGCCTGTTTAGCATCATTTTAAACATATCCCAAACACTATTAATAGCCTTCTTTACCCATCCTGTGTTCCGGTTAAAAGTGATAACTAAATGTTGTGTACCGGGGTCAAAATGTGAAGGGTCTGCTATATTTGAGTTTCCTTCCCTTGTTGTAATCAGTCCACTGTCCACTCCATATCTAAGAAGTGGCAAATAAATTGACCCCCACCCATTAAGAATTTCAGCTTTAATAGGCTTGATAAGATCCTCTGGGTAACCTCTTTGTAAAAACAAGGTTTGAACATAGTCCAATTCCTTAATTAAGTCATCCTTTTCTGATGTCATAAGTGCTACCCTGACCATCTGGCCCTTCACTATGTTTCTTTTTTGAAAAAAAGGGTGGTTACTGTCATAATGTAAGTAAGAATTAGAGCAACATTTTTTTCTGGTACACCTGTGACATATACCTATGATTTAGCTAGTCCTTCCAGATACAGACATCCAAATGTGTACCTCATCCATATCAAAGGTGTAAGTGAAGGCCAGAAATTCTATTGGCTGATTTAGGAACTCCATAAACTGGGGAACCAATTCCTAAGGACCTCTCCAGACGATAAAGATATCATCCAAAAAAAATGAAAATATTTGTATATGTGTTCCTTGAAGGTAGATTCAAAAACAAATTGTTTTTTTCCAGTATAGCTTAACTATATTCACAAATATGGGGACACAGGATGAGCCTATGGCAACACCGTCTAACTGGTGATAATATTCCTCCTGGAAATACAAAAAATTATTTTTGAGAGCTAACTCCATATTCTCAAATACTAACCTGAAATCATTACTTGATACAAATTCAAACTCCATCAACATATGCTCAAACCACTCTAAACCAGTACTGTGGGATATAACTGAAAATAAATCCTTGATGTCAGTTGTCAAAAATGAAAAGTTTTCACCAAAATTCAACTGACCTATTTTGTTCAAAAAATGCCAAGAATGAACTAAAATGTGCAGGTAATTTTGTAGAAGTGTTTCAATTGTGTGTCTAAAAACATGGCCAAACGGTTGGGTTTTGGACACCTCAGATGTAACAATAGGAGTGGTGGGTTTAATACGTCCTTGTTGACTTTTGGAATACCGAAAATTCCAGGAACATATGTTTTTTTGAACTCTGAAAAAGGTGAATAACTTTTCATCAATTAAACCTTGCATCAAGTTGCCCTCAATAATCAAATCAATCTTTCTATAGGCTATATTGAGCTCATTTTTTGGAAACAATACAATGTCTGGAATCTGTATTCAGTATCGCCATCATTTTTGCCACATATAACATGTTTTTCATCAACACCACTCCCCCTCCTTTGTCAAGTTTCACTACCCGCAACAAATTATTTTGAATTATTTTATTAAGTAATAGTCTTTCTTGAGTTGTAAGGTTATTATAAATCCTTTTGTTCTTGCCCCCTTGCTGTCTCAACTCCCTAATGACCAGGCTCTCAAAGTTGTTGAGTTCTTGGAAGGTACTGCTTTTCATTAAACCATACAATTGGTTCACCAAAGGTTAGTCCTGAAACATATTTTTCAAATTTAATTTTTGAGTAAACAATTTTACTTCAAGAATTACTTTTGTTAAATCTCCTTTGTTTGTCGGAACAAATGTAAAACCTTTTTGAACAGTGTGAAAAAATCCCCATTGATGGCCGTGTCAGTATAATTGTAAATGTGAAAATTGTTTTGAGAAAATACCACATTATGACTAACCATTATATCATTTGCAGGTGATGTAGTGTTAATAATAAAATCAACTGGGGCCTCATTCAATGTTTCCACTTGTTCTATACTAGTCCTCGATGTAAAATCAGTCCTTTGTAAATAACCCCTTACTTGGGTGGATACCATTGCCTCCCCTGGTATCTGTGTGTGTGTGTTTTTCCAGGGCTTAATGACCACATTTCTATTTTACCAGCCCTTAAACTGAGAGTGGTTAAGTAGAAATTATTTTTTTTATTATTTACATTTATATTTATATTTCTACATTTTCGTACTTAATACTTTTATTATATATACAACTTATCTCAGGTATTTAAATGTTATTTGCACAATATTTTATATTATTTTATAATTGTGTTTATTGTTTGATTGATAAGGTTCTTAACCAATGACTGCACTAGTTTGATTATTTAAATGGAGAGGAAACACATTCTTGTTGATTCTGATGAAGTTTCCTGTTTTGGAGACGAAAGCATTAAATCTCAGTACTTTTTTGGAATAAAGAGTGGATCTATTTTTGGTGTCTCATTATTGTGGAGGAACAGCCTTTATTGGTACATGTATCTGAAGGACTTTGGTTTTAGTAGTCATGGGAGTGTGGTACAATGGCTGTGTGGTTGTCCTATACTTGTTGATATCCACTGCCATGGGCTCAAATCCTATGTATTACCTGTGCATTGTTATGTGTGATGATGTTGTTACATGGTTTACATAATCAGAATGTTGTTTTCATATCCATTATGTTCTTCTGTATATAACAATAATATACATGACAAAGGATTATTTTGCATGGCTTTGCATTGTAAATGAGAGGACAGCAAGTCAATTGATATACGTTTTTAAAATCTTCATGTCAGTATGTGATCGCCATAAGAAGTATAACATGAGCATATACACTGTCCTCTAGATGTCAATCAAAAGTAGTGGAAGCAAGTTTTGACACAGAAAGAATGAAATTATAATTGAGGTACTGCCCATCATGGACACAGCCTCCTCGGAGAAATGGGAAGAACTGCATGAAGGAATGAATTGTGGACAGACCTGGTAAACAAGATCAATACTGTGGATGGTCACAATAGATCCAGGGTGGCCTGTCTGTGACATTGTTCTGCCATCTACCTAACAAAATATGCTGCTATGAGAGGGTGATGAATGCCACTGAAGGTGGGCTATCCTTGGCTCCCCCCAAACTATATAACAGTGTTCCTACCACCAGTTGTGATTGTCAGATACCCAGGAGGGTAATGAAGCAGGTATTCCAGGACATACATTTATGTTCTACATTTAGAAAAAAAAACTAAATGAAAACTCCAGCCAAGCTGGAACTTCCAATGAGTGACCTCTCAAACCTCTTAGATCAGAAGCACATGGGATATATGCAAATCACCATTATGGACATCATGTGTTTAAGCTAATTGGTGATTCTAAATCCCCATGACTTGTTTCGTCATGTTCTACATTTAAAAACATTGCAGCATATACACTTTCTCATTAAGTATGTTTATTTCACAAATATTAATGTATTGTTACATTTATGTTGCAGCAGCAAAATTGTGTCATAAACATGGGAACACACATAATGTGGATACACAACGTAAGTGTTACAGCATGTTATCTTACCAAGGCAGTACATACGTAACATTTGCAGCAACATGCATGATGTTTTGGTTTTTCAGTTGCATAGGTCCATCAACATCTGCACAGCAGCAACATATGTCACATAAGTGTTTCCATATACTGTTACTGTAGTCCATAGCTTTCTGTGCCTGTACCACCTGTTATGACAGGGGGTATATTTGCATGCTGATTTGTTCCTGCCATTTTAACCTACATTTACATGATCACAAGACATGGGCTGTGGAGCTAGACATACAGACAGACTAAGGATAGTTGTCCAATTTGTTTATAGGCTGCAGCACTTTGCAGTACAACTGTGATGCATGATATTCATGTCACTGTGCTTCATACATTGGTACATCTGAATGACATATGCACCATTTCTCATGCACATATCTCCATATCTTGTTAATGTGTGTCATAGTTGTCATGTACCTCTGCCTGCATTCATGACTGTGGCGCATACTGACATGCTGACGTTTGTGTGCCTTGTCATACTACAGCATCTGCATTGCAACAGATGATGCGATCCCCAAACAGGCAGGGCATAAATAGTAAAACATTCCATCTGTTTAATCCATGTCATTCTTGATGATCCCATCTGTGCCCTTCATGACTATTGAGTTCTTCTTCATCTGTCTGGGACACCAGTAATCAGCACATCAGCCTTGGCCAGCTACTATTCATCTATACTATCTGCCATGTGTTATATCACTATTGGAATGCTAGATGATAGCCATTATGTGCTTAACAATGATGCTTTGATGTCTATGTTTTCCAATGACAGTTTCATTTCAACCCTTACCTCTGGCTGTGGAGTCACAAGAGGACAGGTCAGTTAGGATTTAGTATTTTTTATTAGTCCCATTTGTCATATGTGTTTAATATGTAATGTACATGTCATCTTTCTGTTATTTTAGGTCCCTGAACCACATACAGGCATGCCATTTTGTTAAGTCCATATTCCCATTACCGTTGCAGTCATATTGTTGTCCCATATGTCATTACTAAGCTACAACATGTGATTTATGTGAATATATGTGACCTGTGTCATATGTCTCTTAATGTAACACATCCAATGCCTGCCCTCTCCAGTAACTTATCTACTGATCCTGAGGTGGGATGTGAAGTGCTTCATTGTGATAGCATAGCCCATGGCACACAAGCCACTGATTTAGTTATATTGTCTGTTGTATTAGGTACATGTGGATCATGCTGTAACCTCAGGTATGCAGGAAAATTTGGCCAGCAATTCTGATGATGTGTGAACATCAGATGCCTGACATGATGATGCCTGTGATCCACTTTCCACATAAAGTCTGGTAATGATGGTGACTCTTCCCCATAACTCAGCAATACTGTCTATTGCAGTGCACTTGGGACTGCAGCTGTTGCACATAGATGACTGTCAGAGGGTGTCTGCCAACTCTTACATGTGAATGAACATTCACAGTAGCATCATGGATCTGACCTTCATGCACTTGCCTGTGCAACTGATCATGTAGATCACCAGTTGTGTGTGTTTGTGTTACAAGAAGGTCAAGAGTGCAAACATGGATAGGTCATGGTAACATTGGCTGTGCAGCATGATAGTGTATCTGTTGCATGTGCCATTGAAAGCCTTATTACAGTGGTGCTAGAGAAGTGCCATAATATTAAGTGGGTGTTATATGCCCTAACTATACTAAGTGGAGTACCACCACTGGGGGAAGGCAGACCCCCCTCTCAGTAGACCAAGAAATAGCCATCATACATCAATGTCAGTGCTGCAATTTGCATGCACAGCTGCTGCTGTCATCTCTGTTGTGAGCCTAGCAATCACATCCAGATGGCCTCATTGCAGTCATGTTTCTTCCCACACCATGTCCCCACATGCTAGTGTTACAGTATGCCTTCCTCAGTAGAGCAGCAGTGGCCAGTGTCCCCAGATGTGACAAGTGCAGCTGTGATATCCAGTTAATGTCCCACTCGACTGCCACCAGTAATGTGACATCCTCACTAAAAACCCAGGTCAGGAATTAAAGAGGATCAATCCTCACCACAGACTCCAGTGTGGAAGCATCACAGAAAACACTAGAGTAAAGTTCCACAATTTCCATTAAGAGCACAACAGGAACACACTCTAATTCCTGGTACTGGACTATATAGCTCTGTCCACCCTAAATGTAATCGCTTATCATACACTTCAGAGAAATGTGCTTCAGTTTAAGACCTCTGACACACTCACACTCAAAATAAATTTAAATCTCACACACGCTAACACTTATGGGAAGCCTGACACAAATTTCCAGTAGTGTCCCTTCTCCAATAAAAATGCTAAATGCTACCACCAGAGTCAGACAGGTCTACATGCCCTTCAAAGGGTGATCAATTATTAAAAATTGAATATCAAAATAAATTATAGCTATGACCAGAAGCAGCCAGGTATTCAAGGTGATCTGTGGAGTATTAAACAAGTATAAGTACTCTCTAACCTCTGCATTTCCAGCCACAATGTAAAGTAATGAAAAAAAATGTAATAATATGTAAAATGATTTCAAGAATATAAATCAATAATTTTCAATAAACACCAGAATGAAATCACCAAAAATATAAAATTAAACTGTAGGATAGAAGTCCATCATTTTAGAAACACTCTATCTAAATAACTAAACTTTCCTACTCTAACTAGAGAATATCGTCCCTAATCTAATCTAAAACATAACAGCAGGGCAAAGACAGCCTTACAGTTTTTGGTGAGTCCTTTTCCTTAGGTATTCACTGCACAGTACTCTAATGACTGCAACTCTTAACTAACTGCAAAGCTCTTATCTAACTGCTCTTCAGCAATCTTGTTTATAGCCCAAGTCAACAGTCTCAACTCTCTCATTTTAAAAATAGCAGTCAGCTGTCTGAAAAAATGTATTTTTCCTGTCAATCGGCTATTCAAATAATTACATAGTAATCAGAAACATTCTAATGACATCACCTACTGATCAACTGATTCTCCACAGACAGCTTGTACTTTAGAATCTCCCTTACAAACGTGCAATTAAAAAAGTATCAAAACACTGACAGATTCTTTAAACATTTTGTATAAACAGGGAATGCTCAACATTCTAAATCTTATTTACATTTTCACAATTAGACGTGCTGTCACACAATACAAGTTAATCTGAGAACATACACAAATCTCCTGCCAGACATGCTAACACAGATAACAATGTTTTCATTTTCTTCACAACAGCCATGACCACTGTGTGAGCCATCAGCATGGGCATCCTAGACTGCATTAGAGTAACACTGACAGTTGATCCAATACTTGTCCTGCTGTGTCATTCTGACTCTGTGGCAAAGGTGACGGCCATGCTGATCACTGGGAAAGTAATCTGTAGGTGGTTGTTGAAACGTCTGATGCCACAAAATTTGCTGATCATTTTTCTGGCATAGGTGACTAGATTAAATTATTGCTGTGTATTACCTCTTTGACACTGATGTATGTTAGTAATGATATTGACAGCAGTGATGCAATATGAGGTGTCATTCTCTCATGCTTGAGGCCTGTTGTCATAAAGGTTAAGGTCATCTTCTCCCATGTACAAGGTACAAGGTTTGATCTTAACCTCCAACCAATGCCTGTTGGGAGTTTGCATGTTTTTCCTGTGTCTCTGTGGGCTTCCTCCCACCTCCAAAAAACATGCTGAAAGTTTCCATCTCAAACTCATCAATGAATGGAGCTGTGAGCAGCAGGACAGACTCTACATGGTACCCTATAAGGGGAAGAGTTGTACAGACCAACCATTTTGGGCATCTACTGTGGTGCACAATATAAAATGTGGCTCTAGGTGATCTGGTCATGTTGACTAATGTCACCAAAAAATGGGCACGGGTAGTTACAGGTGATAAGTGGGTTGAGGCACTGACTACAGACGCTTGCTAACAGTGGGAGAGCTGTCTATGCCCGTATTGGCCAGTGTGCGCCCAACATAAAGCCAGTCAATAAGCTAGGTTTACTGACAGGACACAGCTTGGAAGTGGATGACATGATGATACGGAGAAGGCTGAATATCAGATGTGTCCAAGAGATGAGATGGAAGGGCAGTGCAGCAAAGCCACTTGGCTTGGTATCGGGATGCAGATTCTACTATTCTGGAGGAGGACAGGTTAGAAATGGTGTGGAAATTGTGTTGAGAGAGAGGCTTCAGAAGGCAGTGAGGGATATCATCAAATTAGTGGCAGGCTCAACACAATCAGTCTCCAGTGTAATGATAGGGCAGTATTCATAATTTCATTATCTCAGCCTATGCCCCACAGCAGGGTTGTGATAGTGGGGACAGAGTGCATTCAAACAGCAGTTGCAGGACCTACTAGATAAAGCAAGAGAAGGCTGACAACGGTTGACTTGAATGCACATATAGGGACAGACAGAGCAGCATATAGGGACAAACAGAATAGCATATGGGGACTGCCTGAGTCTACATGGGTGGGGGAACAGGAATAAAGAAGGAGAGTCCATTCTTGACTTCTGTCTGGAAAATGGCTTAATAGTAGCCAACACATGGTTCAGAAAGACATACAAGAGTGAACAACATGCAACTTAGGTAGACTTCCCTAGTAAGGAAAGGGCACTGGAGTAGAATTAGTGATTGCAAAGTTGTCCCCAGTGAAACAGTTTGTCCACAGCATAAACCACTGTTTGCTACAATCCATAGCAAGCCGTGGTCAAAGAAGGCTCTAAGGTCAACAGAGACCAGGCTGAATCTTTGGAATTTGACTGGAGAGAAATTACAACAGTTCAATGAATTAAAAGGAAAACACCAGCAGCTCTTGTATTATTTAGCGCTTTTATCTTCTTTAATATCAAGACTTCTTCAGAATTACATGTTTCATTAATACAAGCAACGAAAAATGGTTGCTTGTATTAATGAAACATGTCATTCTGGAGAAGTATTGATATTAAAGAAGATGAAAGCGCTACATAATACAAGAGTTGCTGGTGTTTTCCTTTTAATTCTTTTTATATGCTGTTGCGTCACGAAGTTCGTTCTTAGTTACTGAAATTTATCTTTGTTTTTAGTGTGTGTTTTTTACCAGTTCAATGAATTACTTAGTGCTCTAGCGGAGAAAATAGATGGAGTTGAAGAAGAGTGGCAGTGCCTCAAAACAGCATGTGTGAGGACTGCATAACTGATATGTGGCCAAGCCAGGTATGGAAATAAGGTATATAAGGAAAGCTGGTGGTGGAATGCAGAAGTCCAGGAAGTCATCAAAAGAAAGAAGGAGTGCTGGAAAATTTGGGAAATGGAATGAACTGACCAGGCTAGGAAGGAATACTGGTTGGCTAACAAAGAAGCTATGAAAGGAGTTGCAATAACAATGAACAGGGCATTGGAGGTACTCTACCATCTTCTGGGAAGTGACTCAGTAGGTGGCACAAAGAAACTATATCAGGCTGCAAGGCAAAGACAGAAAGATAAAGGAAATAGTCAGACACCCTTCATAAGTGATGCCAGCAACAACCTGCTCACCAGTCTACAGGACATCCTCATCAGATGGAAGGGATATTTCCAGCAACATCTGAATGAAGAAAACTCCACAGAACCTGTACTGTCCCAGAAACAGACTCTGATAAGAGAAGAAGAGGAGCCCACCCTAGAAGAAGTAAAAATAGTACAAGGAAAATTGTCAGGGAAAGCAGCAGGCTTAGATGAGGTCACAGCAGACATGATAAAGATGATGTGTGATATAAGGTAGAAATGGCTCCTGAGATCCCTCCTCGCAGTGTGGAGAAAAAGGTGTATCCCATATGACTGGACAGTTAGTGTACTCATGTCAGTGTACAAGAACACAGGGGACATGCACAGCTGGTGGCAGTACAGAGGCATCAAACTCTTGTCACATTGCCTGAATGTTCTAGAAAGGGTGATTGATAAATGGATACACAGAGAAGTAGAATGTAAGATGAGAGATGAGCAGTTCAGATTCAGATCAGGATGCAATACAACAGACTTGATGTTTGTGGTGATATAGATAGTTTTGTAGAAGCCAGAGATGAGGAAAGAGCGCAATTGGGCATTCCTAGACTTGAAGAAAGCATATGACAAGGTACCAAGAAACCTGATTTAGGCAGTCCTATAGTAATTTGAAGTCCCAGAAACATTGGTAGAATTAGTGCAGGCTATATACAAGGACCCAGTGCCTCAAGAATAAACAGTGTTTGGTCTCACAGAGGAGTTCTCAGTGGGAGTGGGTGTGCAGCTCTTAGCCCACTTCTGTTCCTACTCATGATGGATTAAATTACCAAACAGGTCAGAGGGGACAGATCAACAAAGTTGCTATATGCAGATGATGTGGCATTACAGGCAGACTCATAGCAAGCACTTCAGCAAAGGATAGGGGATTGAAACGCAAAATTGAAGGCACATAGAATGAAACTAACAGATAAGATAGTGGTAATATCAGCAAGTTGGGGAAATCAGAAGAAGATGAGAACTGAGACAGAAAGGAAGATAGTGGAACAGGTAAATATCTTCAAGTATCTGGGAGGGGTGGTTGAGGAGAAGGGAAGTCTGAATGAAGAGGTCAAAGCTAGAATTAGAGGGACTGCAAACAACTTGCATAGAGTCTCAGATGTAGTCTATGACAGAAGAATGCCAAAGAAGCTGCAAAGTAAGGTGTAAAACACAGTGGTGCAACCAGTACTACTGTATGGTACAGAAACATGGGCAGTAAAGGCAGAGCAGATAATGAAGCTAGAGGTGATGGAAATGAACTGCCTGAGAAGGGTGGTAGGATGTGCACTGTGGGACAGATAAAGAAATGAGGACATAAGAGCAAAAGCAAAAGTAGCTCCAATTGCAGAAAAGATCAAAGAGACCAGATTACAGTGGTTCGGACACATGTGCAGAAAAGCAGAAGACAATCTGGTGAAGAACATTTGGGACAGATAAGAAGAAGGTAAGAGGAAACAAGGACCCCAGTAAAGAGGTGGATGGATTGTGTGAAAGAAGATCTGCCACAGTCAGGCATAAGTGTCAAAGAAGGCAGGAGTGTGACATTGAAACAAGAGAGATCACAACAGTTAACATCATACCCCAATGGGGAAAAGGGAGCTGATGATGATGATGATGAGATAGGAGTGATGTTTACCTTACAATTTTCCTTGCTGTCTGCCATTTAGACATGCACAACTATACTTCTGTATTTATACCTGTGTCACTTATGGCATTTTAATATGGTACTGCATATGCCTAACCCCAGCACTCACTGCACAGCAATCACATGTTCATTGGTATTTTGTGTCATAATATGTGATATATTGTATGTCTTCTCAGCCAGATTTGATGGGGCTCTGTATAACATCATTAACCACAGTTCAAGTGGATAATCAGAGTCACCTGTTGGTGGGAAGGAGATAACACATATGCTATTGTCATGCATACTGTGGTAGCGTCTCATGAATTTCACCATGTTGGAAAGCAGTCCTGAACCCACTTTCCCTCCACAGAGTGGCACAATGGACAATGACAAGGTGTGTGACCATGATATTTATTATGCTGTGATCTGCTGAACATACCACCTGAAACTTTAGCAATGGCCACTCCTTTCTATTTATGTACAGTTGTGCTTCAGGTACAGCAGGAGTTTTAATAGGAACATGGGTGAAATCTATTGCAATGACGACATGGGGTAAGTTGGTAATGGCATAGAAATGGTGCATGACAGTTCTTTGCTCCATGACTGTAGATAGGAAGTGGATGTAGTTATCCACCTTGTTGCAAATTGTTGCCAAGAATAGTAAGAGGATGTGACTGGCAGATGTCTGAGACACTACTGCAGCATCTGACATACACCATCAAAATGTCCCAGAAGTCAGTATACCTAGGCTCAGACAAACTTTGGTATCTATAGGTATTGGGTTATTTTGCAATGTGTGTGCATACACACTCAGGCTCCTGCAGCACTCTGTGTAATTTGTATTTGTCTATTATTTCCTGATCAGAGAGCTGGCTTTGATATAATCTGCTCAGCATCTATCTGATTGCCTTCTAGGATACTTTTATGTATCTTCTTGTATGGCTTGCAGTACTCAAGCCTGTTGTAACTCATTAAATGAAGGTTGCATTTTTTTTTTGTGAGTAATGCTGCAAATTCTGCAGGATTCAGTATTAATTAGCTTGCTCTCATGGCATATAACCATGACCTCCAAGGAGCACTTTAATAAAGTTGTTGGCAAAGCACTTTGTCCCATTTAAGTTATGTTAGGCATGCACACTGTGTTTTGGATCTGATGTGTGTGTGTGGATAATGGATAATATTGAATAATTACTTAGGCTTGTTTTAGCATACTTATGAAACCACATCCTCTGCTGGTGTGCTTATGTCTTCTTTTGGGGTAATGCACTATCTGCAGCTTTCTTTCAGAATCCAGCCCTTTGTCATAATATTTCAGGAATGATATGGAAGTAAACAATCCAAAGAAATTAAAGAGGAACAGTCATTATTAATTCTTTACCTATTCAGAAATTTATTGTTTCCTTGACTGCATATAGTTGTATAGCAATGTTTGCATTTATCATTTGGAAAGCTTGGAAACTGATAGAAAATAATATAAATGGTATATGAAATGTGATATAGATAAAGCTGGAAATGTATGACATTTATTTGCAGAATAAAGTAAATTTCAATAGTCTGGAGGAGGTTGGAAAGAACTTTTAATGTAAACTGATCAGATAATATTGTTAGAACAGTGATATTAAATTGTAAAGAATACCAGTTCAAGAGCATTTTAGTAGTAATCATACCAGTTTAATACTGACCCCCAGATTTACTAATTTTCCATGCAGGACTAATCTAGTCCTGTACGGAAGCGGCAGTTTAGGAGGAGTATGGCAGTGTGCCATGCATATTAATGAAAGCGTGCTGCCGGACCTTCTAATCCTACACGGAGCATGGACGAGTGTAAGGGGCGTGTCTGAGAGAGTAGAGCTCTCAGAATAAACAGGCCCCTGCAAAGTAGAATAGCAGAAACTGTAAATAAATGAGCGAGACCGCTCATAGGTGTCTGCATATCCCCAACAACAGTCCCCATGTGTTCAACAGCAACAGTACATATAAATAAAATGAAGAAACCCTTTTATTTATTTTTTTTAAAACCCCGAGTACAGCTAACCATAGGTGCGCCGGTTTGCCCATTGCTTAGCTACAGTTAAAGCAGCTGAAAAGGCTGAAGAGGCTAACAAGGAATATATATGCAAATGAAGCAACACAGCAATAGTGTAGTGGTTAGAGCATCCACCTAATGAGCAGGCAATCCTGGTTCAAATCCCATTGCTGCACATATCATTTTCCATGTGAAATCTGTATATGAACATATTTTTACATCTTTTTGCTGTATAACCTACATAATAACATTTAAATGTGAACTGGAATGCTGCTTTAAATGCACATGTGAAGTGTCAGTGTCATAATGAATAAGGCACTAGTAAGCAGGTATAAGCACACATAAGCAGTAGTAAGCATATATAAGCACTAGTAAGCGTGTTTAAGTGTGTTTGCATGGGGTAAGCATTGCCTACACAGATTAAGCAAAGTAGAGGCTGAGTGTAAGAAACTGTAACCAGAGGTTAGCAGTGCTTAACATCATGCAAAGCCGTGCAAACCTACTTACAACTGCTTTAAAGTGCCTTAATCACTCTGTATCCAATGGTCCATGTTCTGCCCAGCAACAAAATAATCTGCCTCTGCAAAGCCAGAACTCAGGTCCCTAAACACCATAGTCACAGTAGTTAACCACTAAGCCATCATAGCAATATGAAGTGGTATAACCTGCTACATAACATAAATATGTGAACTGGAGTACTGCAGTAAGAATAGATGTGAGGTGTTATTGTAATAAAGTGTTGAAGTAGTAGAAGTGTAGAATCATGAATACCAGACACATATAGAACCTATAATGAATAATAAATCACTGCCAAAAGGCAAATATAATGTTAATTAACTATAAAGCGATGCTAGCCACAGCACAGCTCAACATAGTAAGAGTAAGCAATGTGTAGGGGAACCAATCCACTCTGCCTAGCAGTATACCCCTTTAAGGCTGCCAACCTTAGGTAAGCAGGTGTACCCATAGCTTAGCCTTTTCAAACCTGGCCAATCATGAAAAAGTGTGGGTACTTGACCATATTTAAACCACATAGGTGGGAATATGTTCCATAACTGGTCATAGCTTCCTACTGCAGGCAGAATGGCTGGTGTGGATGAAGGCATTCGATTCAGAGCACAGCGCTGGGGCGTCCAGGAGTCAAAAATCATGGTATGGCTCCTGGTAAAACACCATGAGGAGAGACTACTGCAGGGCCAGTACCAGGGCTCATAGTATAAAGCTGAGGCCTGGGACAGTCTTGCCCATGACCTCACCAATGCCACAGGTATGCCCCGGACTGGTGAGCAGGTCAGGCACCACCATGCTGACCTGAAGCAGTGGAGGGAGGATGTACTGGAAAAGTGGATCCAGGAGTCACAGCAGATGGCTAATGCCCCATGACTAAGTTCTCATTCTACTAAGTAGTTAAGAATCGCCTAGCTTGTGTATACTATGGATAGGTATGGCTAAATATCACTGTATTTCTCCAACAGCTGCAGACGAGCGAGCTGCATACCAGCAAGCCCATGATGCTAGGTTGCAAAGGCTGTGTCGCGAGGCAGGTTAGTAATTAGTCTGCATGTACTGTCATAATAAATAAATATTAGAGCCTTAGAAAGTAATGTACCGGTAGAAATAAATGTGTAATAGTCTGTGAATAAAGGTATAACTCCTGGAGTGCTTCTGTTTACTCTTCTGTCATATGTTGGCGAACTGTTGCATACTATAAATAGTATTGTTGTATTTTAAGCAGAGTCACCCACACTGTGGTATGCAGATAAAATGTGTATGAAGTCCAGCAATAACAATGTTGGAAGTGCCAGGAGGTCAGTCATATTGTACAAGTGAGGGAGACTTAGATAGAAAACAGTAGAACACTTTACATCAATTCCCTGATAGGACAGTGTACTGTGATGTTAGCTATAATTTCCTGTCACATACAGCAGTGGTTTGAATCCTAGGAATGCTACTAAGTTATATGCATAATCGTACCCCACAACTGTACAGATTTTGTTACAATGTTCAGATAGAAAGCTGTATGCATAATTACACCCAACAACTGTACAGAATTTGCTAGAATGTTCAAATTGAAAGTTGTATGCATATTCATACCCCACAACTGTTCCAATCTGTCCAGCATGTCCAGATAAATGGCCCATATCATCAGCCTGGTACCCCGTCCCCCTGACAAATCAGTGCGATGATCCAAGAAGTGTAGGCAGCCGTTAATGACATATAACTGATAGTCAAACATGTACATAGTCATAGAATGTATTTGAAAACAAACCTGTCATTCTAGCTCCTCACCCAAAGTGTATGACAGCAATTCTCAACATATGTTGCATTAACGCCTGTATGTAAGACACAGGTCATGTATATAATAATCTATAAACATACCAGTGTACAATATAAGGCCATTGGATAGTGTAATAATACATGTAAGGGAAAGAACACTGCAGTGACTAAGAATGTTGTAAAAATTACAAGGATATATTAGTTGTTAATTGAACTGTCTCTCTCACCCCTACCATATGTGCAAAATAACCCAATGCCACTCCTCAACTGGTATGTGTACACTCCAAACTTTTGTTGGGACATATGTCCTAATGGTTAATAAATATTCACATTTGTTTCTATGCAAGTGCCATGTTAAAATACACCCATATGGTGGTCTGTTGCCATAAGTGAAACCTGCATGCTCTTTTAATGGTCACTGTTATTCCATATATGCATGTGTTCTGCTTGCTCTGCAACTGTGTTAAATCTGGTATTTTAGGTTAATGGGAATACCTATGCAAGCTGTTATAACTAATCCTGAATGCTGTTGACTGTTACTAACCCATATCTGTCATAAACCTGCAACAACATCGCTCGTATGGGAAGGCCGGTCCCAGTGGACTCACCTGTCCCACCTCAGCTGCCCATGGCACTGGGCACCAGCACATATGAGGCCCAGCCTGGGACCTCCTCCTACATGGGCCCTGCCCCACCTTCGGGTGGAACCGCTGCAGGGAATGGGGCTCCCCCCCTCAGAGAAGGCATGGAGGGGAACCTGTCACCTGTCAACAGGTCTGGGTCATGGTGCATAGGGAACTCGATCTGGAGTATTGAGACGAGTGTCGCTATTAGAGGGTGAGCCTGCCCCTCCTACACAGTCCCCAGCACAGCCACCTTTGGGGTAATGAAGGTGCAGTGGTGACTGCCCATGGTGGGGGGACCTCAGTACCTCTGTTTCCAGTTAGGGGCTCATGGGCTTATGACTTCCAAACACCCCTCCCCGTCCAAGGTGTTTACCCCCCACATGTGTCATATACCGGCCCTGTATGCGTCTTGTTTGTCTTGTCTGTTAACCTACCCAACCTACCTCCTCAAAATATACCTACTACCCCTCCCCAACATCCCACTCTAACCTGAAAAAAGGGCAATCTGTACCCACAAAAAAATCTCACCCCATACATAGCTGTCCATTTTGCACACATGTCCACTGGACACATGTAATCTGGTCTAATTGGCATCACAATGAATATATGCTGTCCTCACCCCCTATCCCAGGGGTATGAGGGTCCAAATGTACCTGCAAATTTAGTGTTTATGCACAGCTGTTGCTGTAGAAGAAATGGGCAGCTATGGACCTTTCCTATACCCTTCCTGCACATGCCTAGCTATTTTTCCTACTGTCTTGCCCTCTTTATGCCCCTGTTTCACCACTTTCCTATCAACCCCTTTATCTTTTCTTTTAAAAAAATTAGCATTGGGGTAAGTGGCAGTAAGCACTTTTAAGCAGCAGTAAGCAGGTTTGCATGGGAGTAAGCTATGCATACACAGGTTGAGAAATTCCAAAGCTAACTGACTGTAAGAAAACATAAGCGGAGTTTGGCAGTGCTTACCATCATGCAAACTAGCGCAAACCCACTTACAACTGCATAAAAGTGTTTTAATCACTCTGTATCCAACGTCCCTTGTTCTGCCTGGCAACAAAAGAAACTGTCTCTCCAATGCTCAAACCCAGGAACCTGCACTCCATGCACAAAGTGATTTACCACTAAACCATGGCAGATATACATAACCTGATGGTTTCACAAACATATCATTCAGCACAATCAGTCAACAGTACAGGAAATGTATTAATATCATACCACAGAACCTGTTAATGCAAGACGTCTGGACAAAGTATGCCATACTGTGGGTACAAATAGGGATGTATGTCAACTAATGCTCTAATACACTTAAAATGTTGCTAGTTACACAGTTATATGTATTAGAACACATATGTAGAAGGAGATGAAGTCTGAAACACAAAAGTGTCAGTACTAGTTATTGACTTCAATGATGTGATCATCCATGTCAATTGCCAAGAGAATGAGGTACAGGCCAAAATATGAGCTGAGCATGCATGGACATATGGCTAGATATATATCTGTAATTGTAGACAGATAGACAGCTATATGTAGATATATATCTTTATGCATGACTCACAAATAATCATATAACATTAGTTGTATATAGATGCATACATATGTTCATATGTATGTATATATATATATATATATATATATATATATATATATATATATATATATATATATATATATATATATATATGTATATATATATATATATATATATATATATATATATATATATATATAGCTATATGAAATACATATAGGTGCATACACATATACACAGACAAAAGGTATTAGTAGCCATACATATGTAGAAGTAGTGTGGAAGTACTGGGTGCAAAGTATATCCCTCATAGGTTCATAGGTTCATAGGTAGATACTAGGCTATCTGCCCTAGGGCATTTATAACCCTAGCCAGAATGTATTTGGCTTCCACCTCCCTATTAGATTAGCCTACTGTGCCTCTGCAAAGTAGGTCACAGAAGGTACCCTTTTAAGATTAGTTTACTGTGCCTCTATCTAGCAGGGACACAAGAGATCCCAGGGATGAATTTGCGATTTCCCATCCACGCATCCAGATTTCGCTTGAAGAGGGTCAGCGAGGGGCTATGTCTAACATGAATTGGGATTCTATTCCAGAGTGAGGGGAGCCTCTGGGAAATGAATCTGTCCCTCCAGCATGTCCTATTTATTTTTGTGCTGAGGATTAGGTCCCTGGAGTGTGTAGCTCTAAGGGACTTGGATTTTTTTGAGGTGGAGCATGTCCATTAATTCTGGGTTTGACATGGTTTTGTACGTCTGGCATAGATTGCTTCTGAGTAGGTGGTAAGCAACTGAGTAGAGCTGGAGTTTCTTTAGTCAAGCTGCATAGGACATCTGTTTGTAGCCCATGATCCTCTTGGTGAGGTACTTTTGGGGTCTCTCCAGTTGCTGCAGGTGTCGGGTAAGGTACATCCCAAAAGGGGCATTGTATTCAATTATGGGCCTGATGAGTGACGAGTAGAGGGGGACAATGACCTCTCTTGATCTAGATGCGAACCCTTTCCTGATAAGGTGGGCTATATAGAAGGTCTTTCTAACCACTTTGGCAACGTGATTATCAAAGGCGAGATTACTATCTACGTTGGTCCCCAAATCTCTAATTACTTCCATAGGTTCATAGGTTCATAGGTTCATACTAGGCTATCTGCCCTGGGGCAATTATAAGCCTAGCCCAATTCTGTATGGCTTACGCTACCCCTTGATTTGAGTATACTGTGCCCTTTTTAAGGTTTATTTTACTGTCCCTCTGTCTAATAGTGACACGGGAGTAATCACTGGGACAAACCTACGATCCCCCATCCACTTATCGAGATTCTTCTTGAAGAGATTCAGTGAGGTGCTCTGCCTCACATGAACTGGAATTCTATTCCAGCACGAAGGGAGCCTCTGGGTTATGAAACTGTCCCTCCAGCAAGTTCTATTTATTTCTGTGCTGAGGTTCAAGTCCCTCGAGCATGTGGCTCTAAGGGATTTAGATTTACTGAGGTGGAGCATGTCCATTAATTCTGGATTTGACATAGCTTTGTATGTCAGGTATAGATCACCTCGAAGTAGGCGGTATGCAACTGAGTAGAGCTGGAGTTTTTTTAACCAAGCAGCATATTGCATCTGTTTGAGACCCTTGATCCTCTTGGTGAGATACTTTTGGGGTCTTTCTAATTGCTGCAGGTGTTGGGTAAGGTACATCCCAAAAGGGGCATTGTATTCTATGATGGGCCTGATGAGGGATGAATAAAGGGGCATGATTACCTCTCTTGATCTAGATGTGAAACCCTTCGTGATGAGGTGGGCTATGTAGAAGGTCTTTCTAACCCTTTTGGCAATGTGGTTTTCAAAGGAGAGATTGCTATCAACTTGGGTCCCCAGGTCCCTAATAAATTTCTCTGTACTTAATGGGTTTCCGCCTATGTGGTAATTTGTGGGCACATTGTTTTTCCAAAGGGTATGACTATACATTTTTTGGCATTTAGCTTTAAACCATGGTGCTGGCACCAGTTATCTGTCTCTGTGAGACCTTTTTGAAGGATGTTTGTGTCAGCTGGAGAGTTGATTATGGCACCCAGTTTGCAGTCATCTGCGAACTTGGTGAGCCATAGTCCTCCCACGTTTGCCTGTACCTCGGAAAAGCATATACCGAACAAGAGTGGTCCCAGGGCAGAACCCTGTGGGACACCACTTGTGACCGGTTTCGAGTCTGACATGGCTCCAGCAACTCTCACTCTGTGGGTTCTGTCTTTGAGCCAGTTTGCAACCCATCTTGTGACATAGGGGTTTATATTTAAGCTGGATAGCTTATCTATGATGCCCGAGTGGGGTATTGTGTCAAATGCCTTTGCAAGGTCCAGATAGGCTGTGTGGACTACCTTCCCTTCATTTATGGCTTTGGTGACTGTTTCAAAGAAGTCAACCAGGTTCAAAAGGCAGGATCTGCCCTTGACAAAGCCGAACTGGGTAGGATCTAGTGTCTGTAGGTCCCCAATGTCTTTGTTTATGAGCTCCATGATGATCCTCTCCATAGCCTTGCAGACTAAGCTAGTCAGGCTTATGGGGCGATAGTTTCCAGGGTCCATAGAGGCTCCACCTTTGTGGAGTGGGACCACTGTTGCTGTACACCATTCTGTGGGCACATATCCTGTAGTGAGGCTGAGATTGTATAGCTGTTTTATTTGAGGGATTAGTTCCTCTTGTAGTTCATGTAGGACGCAAGTTGGGACGCCATGTGGTCTCATAGAAGCAGTGTTTTTTGCTTTGGAGAGGGAAGCCTTCACCTGAGCATCTGAGATGTTTGGGAGGCAGCCCTCTGCCAGGATAGATACTTGCTCTTTGGGGAGGGGTGGAGAAGTTTGCACTGAACCTGTCTGCCAGGATATTGGCGATGTCTGTGGGTTCAGTGTATTTTTTGTCTTTTAGAATCAACTCAGAACAAGTCTGGGAGTTGCATCCCAGGTTTCTAACATAACTGAAAAAGCCTTATGATTGTCTTTGGTGTCCTGTGCAATTTTTCTCTCGAAGCTGGCCTTGGAGGATTTTATGAGGGATCGTAATTTTTTGCTAGTACTGATCAGAGATGCCTTCCCTATTAGGGATTTTGCTCTATCATGTAGTAGCTTCCTCCTTCTGTTGTACAGTTTATTTATGGCAGGGTCCACCAGACTGGACGCCTGCCTTTGGATGATTGGGTCTTGGTTTTGTTTGGGATAGCATGATCCATGCATTCCTGGAGATGTCCGTAGAATGCATTTATATAGGATTCTGCAGTTTGGGCCGTAGTTTCCACTGGCCCTGGGGCCTTGAAGGATTCCACTTCGGTTTTGAGAAGTGAAAAGTTCGCTTTTGAGAAGTTTTTCACTGTGGTTTTCTGGGCTGGTGGGGTCTGGATGTGGACATCCAGTGAAATTAATTTATGGTCTGATCTTACCAATGAGGGTATACTTCTGGTGTGGAGCATAGAGTCCCCATGTTGGTAATGATCAGGTCTAGTATGTTGTCCCCTCTTGTGGGAGTGGTGACTAGTTGTTCCATAGCATTTGAGTTTATAATTTCCAGGAATCTTTGGGCTAAGGTGCTGGGGCTTGAGTAGTGCTCCCAGTCAATGTTTGGGTAGTTGAAGTCACCCAATATAATGGTGTTCGGAGAGATCTTCATGTTCTCCAATGTTTTCAGGAAAGCCGAGTGGGATTCCTGACTTTGAGAGGGTGGTCTGTAGAATGCTATAAACTGGAAAGCAGTCTTGCCCACTGTTAGTTGCACATGAATGGTCTCAGATACTTCGTACAATGCCTTTAACCTGGAGGTGTGGATATCCTTGATAAATATGGAAACTCCCCCTCCTTTTGTGGTTCGGTCCGGGTTTTGGGGCCGAAAAGCATGATATGAGGTATAGCCTGGTAGTGCTGGGGTGCTCTGTGGAGCCTTGAACCAGGTTTCTGTCACTGCACAGATATCGATGTTCTCCATACTGAGGAGAGCTTTGAGTGCGTGCATCTTGAGGTTAAGACTTCTGGCGTTTAGCAGCATTACCCTTAGTTTCTTGTTCCTTGTGCTGTCTATGGGGGTGGGTTTGACTTTTGAGCCTTGCCTAAAAGGCACTATGGGGGTGGCAAGAGCCTTTGCCAATATCTGAAAGCCCAGTGGTGACAGGTGCAAGCCGTCCCTAGCGAAGCAATGTGGCTTGTCGAGCATGTCATCCCAGGCTGACAGACACTGGATCCCCTTTGAATGAAACCAAAATTTTAGCCAGTTGTTAAAATCGATCATTTTGTCTTTGTACTGTGGCATCATTCTAGGTGAGGATAAGATGCTGCTCAAGGTCAGGGTCATACCAGCCTGGGCTACATGATCAGAGATCTCCTCTATGTCTCTTTTTATGTAGTCCAGGGAGATACATCTCAGATCATTCACACCAGCATGTACAATGACTGAGTCATATTTGTATTTGCTTTGGAGTGACCTGAGTGCTTGCGTTATGTGGCGGATCCTAGCACCCGACAGGCAGCTCACCGTGACCTTCTCTTTATTCAGCCTGGTGAGCGGGACGTCAGTGTGTCTGACAATAGCATCACCTATAACAAGAGTATCAGGTGTGTTATTCAGCCTTAAGGGCTGTGGCTCCTTGGCACACTGACTTTGTGGGTTATGTGTTGTGTGTGTTTTGTTTTGAGGTAGCGTTTGCTTGGATGTCTGCTTTGGAGGTCTCTGTTCCTTAGGTAGATTTTTATTTAGAGCCTCCGAGTATGTTTTTGTGTATTTATGTGTTTGGTTCGCTGATTTGGTGGAACTATGTGATACTGGAATTGTGTTGTGTGAGGTTACCTTCTCCTCCTGACTGGTTACACCAGTTTTGAGATGAGAGAGCTCAGCCTCCAGTTTGGCTAAATGGTTGCATCTCTCACATATATTTGAACGTGTTTGGAGGAGGAGAGGGTTGTCCGTGTACATGAGACAGTTGTAACATTGCCTCAAAATTCCCAGATTCACCAGCTGGACTGGAGAGGAAACCATTGACTGACCTTTGGACATGCTAGAGTAATAGGGAAACTGAATTTAAGACGGACCAATAGAGGACAGGATAATCGTAGAGAGTATAAGAGTAAGTAGTGCTTATGGTTTAATAGTGCTAACTTGTAGGATTACTTAATTGGACCAGTGAAGGGCCTTAGAATGAGAATATGGTGTTTAAATTGAGAGATAGAGCAGTTCTAACGGAAAAGTGAAGAGCAGACTTTGTGGAGCCAGGAATAGTTTAAACCCAATTAGGCGGTGCTGCCCACTGTTGCGCTATGCACAAAAACGCAAAACCGAAAAGAGGGTTTTAAGAGAGGAAGATGAAGGAGTTTTGGAATTGACCCAAAATGGCCAATAAAACTACAGTTTCAAGTCAGTAACCACTCCCACAGGGGCAGATAGGCTGCTCAATGTTTTCACTGCCACTGATCAACAGAGAGACTTCCCTTTGCCCAAGCAAAAATGGCCTCACAGAAACTTACAAACAGTTCAAGAACAGCAAGCCTGTAACTGAACTTTTAAATCTCAGAAAAGTGGGAAAAAGCAAGATTGTTTTTGTTGTTTTGTTTTTCAGAGATAGCAGAGGTTCACAAGTATCAACAAGTTATAACAGTGCAGTAAATGACCCCACACAAGAGTGCTAGGCCAAAGACAGATAAAATGCAAGTTTTGAGAAAAAACGATTTTAAAAATAAGTGCAAACAGGAAATTCAGTAAACAGCTCTAGGTTGTGCTCTAAATACAGTTACTAATGCAGAAATCAAATTTAACAAGCCAGAAAATGCTCAAAATAGGTGGCTATGCAGAAAAACTTAGCAAATAAACAGAGGAAAAATACTTAAAATCTCAAAAGTGGCTCCTTTCTTCTCTCAGCGTTTTCTCCTCTTGGTGGGTGCTTCACCAACAGCCAACAAGCCTGAAAAGACACCAAAACCACGAGACAACCAGGTTTTAAGAGCGGAAGATGAAGGAGTTTTGGAATTGACCCAAAATGGCCAATAAAACTACAGTTTCAAGTCAGTAACCACTCCCACATGGGCAGGCAGGCTGCTCAATGTTTTTCACTGCCACTGATCAACAGAGAGACTTCCCTTTAGCCCAAGCAAAAAATGGCCTCACAGAAACTTACAAACAGTTCAAGAACAGCAAGCCTGTAACTGAACTTTTTTAAATCTCAGAAAAGTGGGAAAAAAGCAAGATTGTTTTTGTTGTTTTGTTTTTCAGAGATAGCAGAGGTTCACAAGTATCAACAAGTTATAACAGTGCAGTAAATGACCCCACACAAGAGTGCTAGGCCAAAGACAGATAAAATGCAAGTTTTGAGAAAAAAACGATTTTAAAAATAAGTGCAAACAGGAAATTCAGTAAACAGCTCTAGGTTGTGCTCTAAATACAGTTACTAATGCAGAAATCAAATTTAACAAGCCAGAAAATGCTCATAATAGGTGGCTATGCAGAAAAACTTAGCAAATAAACAGAGGAAAAATACTTAAAATCTCAAAAGTGGCTCCTTTCTTCTCTCAGCGTTTTCTCCTCTTGGTGGGTGCTTCACCAACAGCCAACAAGCCTGAAAAGACACCAAAACCACGAGACAACCAGGTTTTAAGAGAGGAAGATGAAGGAGTTTTGGAATTGACCCAAAATGGCCAATAAAACTACAGTTTCAAGTCAGTAACCACTCCCACATGGGCAGGCAGGCTGCTCAATGTTTTTCACTGCCACTGATCAACAGAGATACTTCCCTTTAGCCCAAGCAAAAAATGGCCTCACAGAAACTTACAAACAGTTCAAGAACAGCAAGCCTGTAACTGAACTTTTTTAAATCTCAGAAAAGTGGGAAAAAAGCAAGATTTTTTTTGTTTTTTTGTTTTTTACAGAGATAGCAGAGGTTCACAAGTATCAACAAGTTATAACAGTGCAGTAAATGACCCCACACAAGAGTGCTAGGCCAAAGACAGATAAAATGCAAGTTTTGAGAAAAAAACGATTTTAAAAATAAGTGCAAACAGGAAATTCAGTAAACAGCTCTAGGTTGTGCTCTAAATACAGTTACTAATGCAGAAATCAAATTTAACAAGCCAGAAAATGCTCAAAATAGGCGGCTATGCAGAAAAAACTTAGCAAATAAACAGAGGAAAAATACTTAAAATCTCAAAAGTGGCTCCTTTCTTCTCTCAGCGTTTCCTCCGTACTTAATGGGTTACCACCTATGTGGTAATTTGTGGGTACCTTGGTTTCCCAAAGGGGATGACTATGCACTTTTTAGCATTTAGCTTGAGGCCGTGGCTCTGGCACCAAGCATCCTTCTCTGTAAGACCCTTTTGGAGAATGCTGGTGTCAGCTGGAGATTCGATTATGGCCCCCAGTTTGCAGTCATCTGCGAACATTGTCAGCCATAATCCCCCTGTGTTAGCCTGAACCTCAGAGAAGTATATACCGAACCAGAGAGGTCCCAGAACTGAGCCCTGTGGTACGCCACTTGTAACTGGTTTGGATTCAGACATGGCACCTGCGATTCTGACCATGTGGGTTCTATCTCTGAGCCAGTTTGCAGCCCATCTTGTGATATAGGGGTTGATATTTAAGCTGGTAAGCTTATTTATGATGCCCGAGTGGGGTATTGTGTTGAAGGCTTTTGCGAGGTCTAGGTAGGCTGTGTGGACTACCTTGCCCTCATCTATGGCTTTGGTAACTGTTTCAAAGAAATCAACTAGGTTTAAGAGGCAAGATCTGCCCTTAACAAAGCCGAATTGGGTAGGGTCCAGTGTCTGGAGGCTCCCAATGTCTTTGTTTATGAGTTCCATGATAATATGCTCCATAGCTTTACAGACCAGACTAGTCAGGCTTATGGGGTGATAGTTTCCGGGATCCGTTGTGGCACCACCTTTGTGGAGTGGGACCACTGTAGCTGTACGCCATTCTTTGGGTACATATCCTGTAGTAAGGCTAAGTTTGAACAGTGACTTAATGTGAGGGTTCAGTTCTTCTTGGAGCTCATGTAAGACACAGCCTGGGACACCGTCAGGTCCCATAGATGCTGTGTTTTTTGCTTTGAAGAGGGCAGCTTTCACCTGTGCATCTGTGATGTCAGGGAGGTTACATTCAGTTGGGATAGGCATTTGCTCCTTTGGGTGGGAAGGGGGGGAGAAGTTTGCGCTGAATCTGTCTGCCAGGATGTTAGCTATGTCTGTAGGTTCAGTATATTTTGTACCATTATGCAACAATTCAGAGCATATCTGGGAGTTTCCGCCCATGTTCCTGACATAACTAAAGAAGGCCTTGTGATTATCTTTAGTGTCTAGGGCAATTTTTCTTTCGAAACTGGCCTTTGATGGTTTTATGAGGGATCGAAGTTTCATGCTAATACTGATCAGAGATGCCTTCCCTTTTTGGGATTTTGCTCTGTCATGTAGTAGCTTCCTCCTTCTGTTGTATAGCTTATTTATGGCCGGGGTCCACCAGACCGGTCTCCTGTTTTTGGAGGAGTGAGTCTTGGTTTTATTTGGGATAGCACAATCCATGCATTCCTGCAGGTGCTCATAGAATGCATTTGTAAAGGATTCTGCGGATTGGGCTGTATTATCCTCTGGCCCAGGGGCTTTGAAGGATTCCACCTCAGTCTTGAGAAGTGCAAAGTTGGCTTTTAAGAAATTCTTTACAGTGTTTTCTTTGGCTGGGGGTGGGGACGGGATATGGATGTCCAGGGAAATTTGTTTATGGTCTGATCTTACCAATGAGGGGTTTACCTCTGGTGTGGAACATAGAGTCCCCATGTTGGTGATGACCAGGTCCAATATGTTGTTCCCTCTTGTGGGAGTGGTGACCAGTTGTTCCATTGTGCTAGAGTTTATAAATTCAAGGAACCGTTGGGCGAGGGTGTTTGGGCTTGAGTAGTTTTCCCAGTCAATATTTGGGTAGTTGAAGTCATCCAGTAACATAGTGTTTGGAGAGAACCTTCATATTCCCAGTGTTCTCAGGAATGCCAAGTGGGGTTCCTGTAATAGGAAGGGTGTTCTGTAGCAGGCTACAAACTGAAAGGCAGTTTTGCCCGCTGTTAGTTGCACATTTATGGTTTCCGATGCTTTGTGCAGTGCCACTAACCTAGAGGTATAGGTATCTTTGATGAATATAGATACTCCCCCTCCTTTTGTGCTTCGGACTGAGTTTTGGGGCTGAAACGCATGGTATGAGTTATAACCTGGTAGTGCTGGGGTGCTCTCAGGAGCCTTGAACCAGGTTTCTGTTACTGCACAGACATCGATTTTCTCCATACTGAGGAGAGCCTCGAGTGCGTGCATCTTGAGGTTTAGACTTCTGGCATTGAGTAGCATTACCTTTAGTTTTTTTATCCTTGGGTTGTCTATGGAGGTGGGTTTGTCCTTTGAGCCTTGCCGAAAAAAGGTACTATGGGGGTGGAAAGAGCCTTGGCCAGTATACGAAAGCCTAAGGGTGACGAGTGCAAGCCGTCCCTAGCGAAGGAACGTGGCTTGTTGAGCATGTCATCCCAGGCTGACAGACACTGGATCCCCTTTGAATGACACCAATACTTTAGCCAATTGTTGAAACTGATCATTTTGTCTTTATACTGTGGCATCATTCTTGATGAGGGCAAGATGCTACTCAAGGTCAGGGTCATACCAGCCTGGGCTACATGGTCAGAGAGCTCCTCTATGTCTCTTTTCATGTAGTCCAGGGAGGTATGTTTCAGGTCATTCACACCAGCATGGACAATAACGGAGTCATACTTGTACTTGCCACAAGCCCTTTAACTGCCACCCTTGAAATGTGTAGTGTGGCAACCATTCCCACAAATTAAAATACTGACATTAAACATATACCCACCCACAATTCAAAGGACATGACATGACACACAGGTATGCATAAACAGATAATCTTTATTTGTGTACTATACAATAATATATGCAAGTATTTACACCACATAAGGTTTGAAATTTGTAATTAGTGATGAATGCCAGGCCCAAACAAAACAGTAGATGCAAGCAATGTGGATATACACCATACTATGCTGTCCAGGCCAAGGCCTTCAATTAGTACAACAGTAGAAACAGGATTTGCCGTCAAGATATGTAACAATCAACAATTACAGATGTAGTTCAGCAGTCTCCAATTACACCCTGTAGTCAAGCCCTAGGGGGAAAAGTAGCACGTTTGTTAATGTCACAGTGTCTTGTACATAACATTGCTTAACCTAACATCTCACTATCACACTGAATGACCATCGTCTTAACAGTTATATTGCTAAAAAGGTGCCATAGCCTAGGTTAATGGCATTGATCCCCCCCCCCATAAAAGGCTGTACAAGGGCAAGGAACACTGTGTACCATGCACTTACCTCTGGAATGTACAAGGGCACATATGTGTTCTCCAGCTGTTGCCCCCATATATATGGACTAGGCCCAACAGTTGGTGTGGGAGTCCATGACATGACTGGGATAATAGCAGTAATGCTAGCAGTAAATAATGATAGGACATTACCTAACAACCCCTTTCTGTATCACAACAGGACAAAGACTGGCATATATGTGGAAGACAGAGGCAGAAACATAGGGTCATGTTTGCATTATTGCTGTTACACACCCTGGAAATTGCTGGTGTTACAGGATTTGTTGCAGCATACCCTTATGCAGGAATATGACATTGAAATATAAATGGATGTAGCCATGTACTGATAGCACTCAACAGACAGAATGCCACTGATATATCTGAGAAAATACCTGTGTGTTGCACAGACAAAACCTAACAACCAATCCCCCTGGTATCATATGGATAGGCCCACAGTTGAAAGCTATGCAGACAGACAACATTCCATGCAAAAGTACCATGTACACAGAAATCCTGTAAGACCAGCAAGATACAATGCACACAACAACACTACTCATGCTGTCTGTAGGTCGGGAACCTTACTCAAATGTATATTTGGCCTGTGTCTGCAGATTATGCTGTAAGAGGTATTGCTACCTGCTGTCTGTAACACTGATGTCCACACACAGGAAGGATGTCATCCATACTGGCAAGGTGAAGGGACAATGCCCGCAGAAGTCAGTAATTTAAAGAACAGGGTTGCCATAACAGTGGTCATCTGAATTACTACACAGCAGGCTGCATGCAGTTATCAACTGGTGGACACTGGTGCAGAGGTCATCACCTGATCATGTGCAATACCAACAAAAGTATGCTGCAATCTATTCAAACCAGCTCAATCACTCTACTGGAGAGACTGAGAGAGAGAGAGAGAGAGAGAGAGAGAGAGAGAGAGAGAGAGAAAGAAAAAAAAAAACAACATTAATAAAAGTAACAAAGCTCAGCCTTGTGTTACAGCGGAAAAAACATAGCAGGTATGTGAAAGAGATACGTATTTACTTGCATGTAGTATATGGCATAGAATAATAGGATGCATAATGTGAAAGGATTTATATGTGCCATTAGTAATTGTTCCTGTAATGATGTTCTGCTCAACAACTGCTCTTGACAATAGTGTCAGTTGCTGTGGGCAGTGGGACATACCTGTCAACTGTGCAGATCAGCAGTGAATGGCAAAGATGTCACCCATGAGATCTGTGTTCTGTACATTAGTATGGCCAACCGCTGGTGGGGTATTAATACTGCCATGATAGACACATGAGTGTGAGAACACATCACCTGCAGGACAGCCATGTTAAAGTGTAGCATAGCATGCCAAACTGCCTTAGCAGTATAATATGCTTATCTAAAATCTGTCACCATATATACCCCTCTAATGTTAGTCTGTGTTCACATGTGACACCTGTCTGTGTTGCAGCAAGGTGGAACATTTCAGCTGTGAAGTAAAGAGAGTTACAAGAGTGTGGACCAGATGTTTGTATGCACCCCACATACAGATACATATATGTGTGATACATATTCACAGCTGTGTATGTCTACTGAATCTCGGACAGTTTTATATATATATATATATATATATATATATATATATATATATATATATATATATATATATATATATATATATATATATATATATATGGGTTCACTACATATGACCGAAAGTTCATTTGCCCCCTCACCCCCCACAACTTAAAATTTTCACTCCAGGGTCGCACTACAGTGGGGAAATGGGCATATACCTGCCAGTGCTGTTTTTGGGTCAAATGAGTTTCGGTTATATGGGCTTTCGGTGAAATGAACTTTCAGTAATATGGTCTCAGTCATATGGGCTTCAGTCAAATGAACTGTCGGCCATATGTAGTGAACCCATATGTATACATACAGATATATTATATACATATATATATAAATATATATATATATATATATATATTATATACATATATATATATATATATATATATATATATATATTTGTGTGTGTGTTTGTGTGTGTGGGTGTGAGTGTGTGTGTGTGTGTGTGTGTGTGTGTGTGTGTGTGTGTGTGTGTATGTCTATATATATATATATATATATATATATATATATATATATATATATATATATATATAGATATATATATATATATATATATATATATATATATATATATATATACACACACACATATGTCAATACATGTCCCTTGCCATGACATGAGTGAGAGAACATCACACATCAATACACAACATATCTACACACCAGTACATGGCTGCAAAATAGAGTGTGGAGTGTGGTGTGTAACCCATGTTGGGAACACATCGCAATTGTTTGAGAAGGTGGGATATATATGCTGGTGAATGGTATTAGGCACATATTGGTATGTAGATTTGGTTGGGTGACAAACAAGACAGCATACAGGTCTGGTATTTGACACATGTGGTGGTTAAACAGTTTGGATGGGTAGTTCTATCTGGAATGTGGAGGCCATTGAGCCCCCATATGGGAACAAAGGGAATATGTTACCCACCCATGGACAGTCACAACAGCATCTACATGGTCATAAGAGTGCCTGGGCTGTGGGCTGAGCAGGAGGAACATGCATGTTGAACCTTGTGCATGTGTAATGCATGCCTCCAGGTGATGTAGCACATACCCCATGTCTCTGTGGAGCTCCTTATGCACAACACACTGGATCTAACTGGGTGACAGACATATGTCTGTGTGTGGTCCATGGGGAGCACCATCCTCTGAGGTGGTTCCACATGAAGGTAGTGCCAGAACAGTAGATAATGAGGTTCCATGGCGGATGTGATGTGGACTGGTAACATGTGCACATTAGGTGGGAGTGGTGTTCTTGCTGGCAAATAACCCCTACACATACTGTTGTGTAATTGCCATGGAGCATATGTGGGTTATAGTAGTCCACACAATTCCAGAACATGTCCAACAGCATGCATAGATATCCCCAATAACACAGAATGGCAGATGTGTAGCAATCACATAGCAAGCATACCACATGCATATGTGGAAACATAGTGGCAGTGACAATGGCATGCAGGTGAAATACTCTGTAACAGCCCAGTAACTCTAGTGTGCCCACAGAGTGCATGTCTATAAACACATAGCAGAAAGTGTTGTACAATACAATATATGCCCCAATGATAGTTATACTGGAGACATACCACTTGCGTTGTGTAAACATTAAGTTGGAGCTGATATGGTGGCGGGAGACTGATATGTGTATTGTATTATGGTAAATGTCCCATTTGAGTTTCTCAGACATATTTCCATCTTTATGTCTTTCAGGGAGTATGGCGCACCTGATGAATCCCGCCTACAGTGCCACTGAGGATGACATAATACTCACCAGCAACATCCAGAACTACCAGCTGCTGTTCTCAAGGACAAGCCAGGACCAACATGAGCGGACAGCCATGTGGAATGATGTGGTCCGCAGGGTGAATGAGGTGGGGATGCACAGCCATACATATGAGCAGATCTGCCATCATTGTAGTGACCTGCTCTGCCATGTACGTCACCTTGCCGCTGCCATACCGGGTGACCACCTTGCAACAGGGGGGACCATAACATCCACCCCCCCCTCACCAGAGTGGAGGAGTTGCTCATGAGCCTAGTGGCATCTGCCCGCCCACAAGAGCTAGAGACATATACACTCATCAGACATTGAGCATGCAGGTAAGTTTCCAGGGCATATCAGTAGACCACTGTTGTTTATGCATCTGTATGGGTAGATGATGCACATGTGAGATGAGGAGTCTGTTGCTGTGTAGTACTGATAAGTAATTATGCATACTCTGTAGTACTGTGGACTTCAGCTGTTGTTTTACTGTAATATTGCAGCCACCCTGTAGCAATGCCAAAGCTGTGCCCACTGACATCAACTCTATCTCATCTCAATGTAGGTACCTCTGGGATACCAGTAAGACAGCTGCCGGATGCCGGTGAGTATGGTTTAAGGTTATGCTTGGCAATTCACTGTGTATGTCATAGCTAAGGTGTAGGCCATGTACACATCTAACACACCTACCCATAATGCATGCTGTACATGTTCACTGACAGAGCACACACCTCACTAATGAGATTACCAGCCTCAAACACATGCAATACACAGATCGTCTAAGTCAACTATGGCTACACTCCAGTGCACATTGCCCAGGCACAGCTGACATCTACCTAACATACACAGCCATGTCATACACAGAGCAGTTGAACATGCTACACATAACAAAACCCCACTCCCTTTGTAAACACATGCCCCATGGTCCTAAACCTCATCAGCACATTACACAGAACATAGTGGAGGTATAGGGCCCTGTCCTGGGGAATTCCCACACTCTGGAATGGACTACCCATTCATGTAAGGCAATGCTACTCATTGGCCTTCTTTACAAAAACATTTGAGAACTGGATGGGAAATGGAGAATTCACCCTGGGTAGTATGTCTGTGCCATAGCTTGACAGGGGGCAAAGGGGAATATCATTATTGGGTGGTGCATGGCTGGGAACCCCTGTGGCTAGACTTATGTAGGCCCCAGAACCAATAGACCAGTACTCACCTATGAACCTATATGTACCACAGGCAACATCAGCCAGGGCTCAATAATGGTCAATAATGGTCTCTACACTCACCATAGGTACAGTACATTGTGTCTGTGGTTGGTCTAATGGTATTCTATCACTCATACATGCACCACTGATGATGACATCTGTGAGTACACATTAGGCATTCATTAAACACATGTGTCCACATATAATCCAACAACACACAGAGGCTATGAGCAGCAGTGGAAACATAACTGACACACAGATACACATCCTGCAATGGTGTGTACACCTGTGAAGTATGATGCACAGCACATGGCAATGCTGTGGACATGGGTGCATGTGTTCCAGGGGGAGGGCCATCACCTACTAACAGAAGCCATGCATCACAGCCATGTATAATGTTGGTAATGGGGATTGACTACAGTTGCACTGCATGCTGTTGAGCACCACATGTTCTGCATGCTGACATGCGTGTAATTACAGGTTTGTGTGTGATACTGTATTGCACCATCACCTGCTACTGTGTGTGTTATGGGGTGCTGGAGCTGTCTGGTGGAGTGTATGGGTTGCCATGTATGTCAACTGCATGTGTTATGTCTGTGTGTGTGGCCATGTCTGCACACGTGTGTGTGTGTGTGTGTGTGTGTGTGTGTGTGTGTGTGTGTGTGTGTGTGTGTGTGTGTGTATGTACTGTTTAGTGGTGATGTACAGGTCTTATCTTCTGTTCCCTGTTTTCCTCTCACAGGTGGCGAGGTGGGGCTGGGACCCTCCCACAGGGAATCTAATGTCACTGATACAGACAGTGACCATGAGTATAGTTGTGTTGAGGCACAGGCAGGGTCGCAGGGGGCTGCCGCTGGGCCACCAATTGACATCCCACAAGTATCCACCCCATCCACTCACACAGTCACACTGCCTCTACATACCTCATCACCTTTGGCCTTAGCTGAGGGACAATCTACGGTTGGCAGTGTGGTATCTATGGCACATGTGTCAAGACACAGCATCCATAGTCAGATGTTTGGTGGGGTATCACAAAGGCAGATGTTTAGGGGTGCTCATCAGAGCACTGATGGTCATCATGCCCCTGGCAGACATGCCACATCTATGTCAACCACACGCATATTCCAGGCTGTCATGGAGGCACAGGCACAAATGAAATGGTACACCAGACAGGGTCTAAGGGCACAGAGGGCTCATCACACCTCTGTAACTGACAGCATCTGTGACCTAGCAGGTGCCATTTGTAATTACACTGAGGTCATGGATAGACAGTGGGGTGAGACATTGGATCTCATCCACAATGTCATGTCCATGTGTCAGGACAGGGCAGGATGGTTACGATCGCCACGTGGATATATGCCAGCAACACCAGAAGCTGGAGGTCACCATGGATGTCCTACCAGTCGCAGCTACTCCCATAGTGGCAGTACCAGCCTCAACACTGTGGGGGGGGTGCTGTCCACAGACCGTCATAGCAGACCACATGCACGTGTCCCTTGCCAGTCCCAGGAGGGTCCTGGATCCAGTGGACGTCTGTCAACCTCAGGGAACAGTACTCGATCTGGCTTCATACCTGATACTGCCTGTAGCACCCCTGCCAGGCACAGGTCCCGTGTCCATGGCCGGAGATGGTGAACTGCAAACCCTGCCAGGTACAGTTTGCAGCTGTCTCACAAATCCCTGTATAGGGCAGCCACATGGTGGAACTGTGTGCATGCAGACACACAGACATAAACAACAAACCTAGGCAACCACATACCTGCACACACAACATCAACATTGTCCCATAACAGTATTCAGCCCCCTCTCACACACACACACACACACACACACACACACACACACACACACACACGTTGTCAATTTTATGGCTCAGCCTAGGCCTCTGGCAAACCAACAACACACCCTGTGCTTATGATGATACCTGTGCCACTTACTGACATCCGTAATATCGATGCAGGGACATGCTAACATGGTGCTGATGCACAGGGTGACTGTACAACAGTGTAGCAATGGAATGCTGAGCATGTTGTCAGCAGTAAAGTGAAATGCTAATATCTTGGAAGGTGTAGCTGTGTAGCCATGTTGCATCATAGCTGTAATTATTAATGTTGTATTGTTGTCACCATTATCTATTCTGATTGTGTTGTGTTTGTCCATGTGCCACATGGCTGATGGGTGTAGTGGTGTCAGCAGGCCTTCTACAGTGGACACCAGTAAGTGTAGTGGGTGGTACACATGACATGGCTGGGTACAACACACAGAGCTTTTGGTTTGGATTCAATACAGGTACAAGACTGTACACATGGTGGTATGTCCCCATGCAGGTAACACATCTGTTGCCCATGTAATCCCACCAAGACAGGATAGGCACAACCACACATTGCTATATATGCTGTCTGCAATGTGGATGACATTGAACATGCTAACATCAGGGTGTATGTCCCTTTCCCCACTCTACTGCAATCCTCACCTCAGTGACATGAGTGTGCCAACGCTGGTGGCATAGTCCTACCCTTAGGAGGGTGGGAGGTGCTCAACTACTGTGAATGGTGTAAAGAACAGCTAACAACTTGATGACATACACTGTGCAGTATTACAGACAGCTATGTGGGGGGATAGATGCAACAGTAACTGCAATGATGGCAGATGTGTCCACAACAGCTGCACCCAGTGAGTTATAGCAACCCCAGTAGTGCTGCACACCTCTACAGTGTGGAGGAGGGCAGTAGCACATCTATGACCTGTGAAGGACTGTATGTCCACAGGATGGCAACTGTGGAATGTTGGCATTTGCAAAGCAGCCCTGGTGGAAACATATTCTGTAAACGGAGGTAGATCCCTTAAAATCTATACACATTCCTACATGTGGGATGGCGTACGAAAGCCTGCTATGATCTACATAGGCATTGTGCACCTCCTAACCCTCATCTACACCTGCCATGATTGCGTCAAGGAGGTATACCAGGTTCAGGTTGTATTCTCTGTCTTTGACAAGACCAACCTTGGCGGGGTCCCATGTGTTAAAATTACCAGTGACATTGGCCATGGGTTCATTGTTGATATGTTTCATGTCCCTGCAGACCAGGGTCATCAGGCTACTGGGTGGTAGTTCCCAGCTGACATGATGGATTTTTGGACATCCTTGCCAACATTGGTGAAGCCATTGTCAGGTGTAGGATTATTGGATCATATGAGGGATCCCAGCTACTTACTGCACCTGCCCAGGGGGTTCCCCCAAACATGACTCTTCACTTGACTGTACTGCATGATATGTTAGTAATGCCAGCCTGAAATCCTACAGGTGGGATGGAGTACTGTTAACATGTACTGCTCTTGTCATGTAGGGTTATGGGATCTGCTAAGGTTGGTAGTGTATTGCAGGCCAGACATGTTTGTCTGTGGGGGGGAATACCTATCCGTGCCAGGTGTATGTTGTTTGGGTCTCTCAAACCCATCAATGGTATGTGTTTAATTTTGAAAGGAAGGCAATCATTTTTTCGAATGGCCCTTTCTGCAAACCGAAAGGACCAATCCGTCATTTCTAATTGCACCACAGTTCAAAACATAGCAAATCTAAAAGCAGCTTTGCTGATTCTCAAACTGCAAGTTAGAATACATAGTGTAATGCAGTGTTGCATGCCCTCCTGCACCCCCATCAGGGAGGCTTGGCCCCCAAACCCCCCTACTGTGATATACTAACTCCAAGTTCACACTACAGTGGGGATAGGCAAATATTCCCCATCTCCGCTATAGAGCCATCCGCAATCAAATTGCCAAATCTGCAATGAGTGAATGTATAGTGACATTCGCTTATTGCACATTCGATGCATTAATTGCAAGATTGTGCAATGTTGAAAACATACTTTCGGCCTTCCAGCTTTCGGAGACATGTTTTTCTCCCTTTGAAAGGTGAACCATATATATGCTTACATATACGCATTTTTAGTGCTGTATATATGTGGACATCTGGATGTATACATATATATCTATAGATGTATGGGTACCTATCTATATATGTATATATATATATATATATATATATATATATATATATATATATATATATAAAACATGTATATATTTCTATAGCTATATCTACATATATAGATATGTTATAACCATTTAAATATGAATATATATACACACACAAAGACATCTACATGGTGGAATACATTCGCTGTAGTGTTGAATACTTGGGCTGGATGATATGTATGTGAAAACATCATGATTGTGCATATCTGCATGGCTTAGTGGTAAATCACTTTGTGTATGGTGTGCAGGGTCCTGGTTTTGAGCCTTGCAGGAGCTGTTTATTTTGTTGTTGGGCAGAACACAGCCCACTGGATAGATAGTGATTAAGGCACTTTAAAGCAGTTGTAAGCAGGTTTGTGTGGGTTTGCGCAATGGTAAGCACTGCTAACCTCCGGTTACATTTTCATACATTCAGCTTCTAAATTGCTTAACCTGTGTAGCCAATACTTTGCTCCGCGCAAACTCGCACAAACCTGCTTACAACTGTTTTAAAGTGCCTTAAGCACTCTGTATCCAATGGGCCGTGTTCTGCCCAACAACAAAATAAATAGTTCTTGCAAGGCTCAAACCAAGGACTCTGCACACACTAGACAAAGTGATGTACCACTAAGCCATGACAGATACACAGAAATGTAATGTTTTCAGAAACATATCATCCAGTCCTGTCATGCAACAGTACAGAGAATGTATACCAACACCTAGATGTCTGTGTGTGTAACTATATTAAAATCTAAACAGATACAACATATATATATATATATATATATATATATATATATATATATATATTGTTTTACTAACTCTGTATGCATATATATATATATCACTATATATGCTCATATATAGAGGCATATGCCTATATCAGCACATATATGTGCTGACACCTGTATGTCTACATATACACAGCACGTTACATATGTGTACACAGATATATATCTATGTAGGTATATATGGACATAGTTATATATATGTTAGCAGATATATATATATCTATATAGGTATATATGGCCATACATCTGTAGATAGCAATTGCAGCTTAACAAATACACATATGTCCACATGCACCGTTAATGGGGATGAGAGGCCCCAAGCACTATACGTCCTGTACGAATAGGCATCCCCCCACAGCCAAACACATGCGCCCTGCAATACACTATCAAGTACAGTCTGCCTCCCATGGGACATGTAATATGTGGAAGCCATGAACATCCCCAGGATGCAGATATACAGACACAGATATGCAGATACAGATATACACACACACACACACACACACACACACACACACACATATATATATATATATATATATATATATATATATATATAAATATATATATATACACGCAGATATATGTACAGTAAGATACATATGTTGTGCACACAATATGGAACAGCCATTATGCCTACAGTTAACACCTGAACAATTGGACACTGTATGGGCCACCCATACTAATGTCAATCGTAGCCTGCAACATATACCCATAGAAAGGTCATAGGAAAGACACCACACACAGGTTTGCAGAAATGGGAATCCTCTAATTGTGTACTATAACAGTTCTATATGCCATGTCATATAGCTGTTCAGATACTAACAACTATATAAACAGAGTACTGCAACTGTGAAACAGTTACACGAATACAGTAGTCTGGAAACGTTCACAGCTGCGGCTGTCCAGGCCAAGCCCTTCAAATTTTACAATAGTGAATGCAGACTGGGCCACAGGATACCAAACAATCAACAGTATGTACTGCAGGTGTGTAGTTCAGCAGCCTCTAGCTACACTCTGTACAATCTCCGCAGGAGGTAAAGATGTTTTGTGATCAAATGGGTTGAAACTGGTACATAACAAGGCATAACAAACAGAACAGTCTGCATGGCAGGAGGGAGTAGGCTTGCAGTACCCCAATTCATGTAAGTAATGTCAATATAGGTGAAGTATACTGTACTGTACACCCAGATACCTTGTGGCAGCTCACCCCTGATTCCCTCACATTTTGTAACAGCCTAGGTCATTTATGGTGCTCCCAACCTAGACTCAATAATACAGGCCCATATACCAATGTTACATACACTGGCCTCTGCAGTGCATAAGGGCACACATGTGTTGTGTAGGTGATGCCCACACATATATGGCCCCAACCACACTGTATGTGTGGGGGATATAACAGCAGTGGACTAATGGCAGCAATGGCAGTGTGATATACTCACAGCTCGCTACTGAATAACCCCCAACAGCATGACATATTTGCAAAGCTTGGTATGTAGATGGAGGACAGAGGCTGGAACACAGGCACATATGTGGAACACTGTTTACATACACTAAGCAAGGTGCTGGTGTTACAGGGTAGTCTGCAACATGCCTTTAGACAGGGAATTGAGGTTATAAATAGAAATTGATGTAGCCATGTACTGATAGCATGCAACACACACACTGCCAGTGCAATATCTGATACAGGACATGTGTGGTGGACAGACAACACATGATAGGCATACCTCTGTTCAGAAAGGGGATAGGCCCACAGTAGTGAGCTATGCAGACAGACTGCATATCAAGGTGCACTTGTATGTACACACACACACGCCCTGTAACACCAGTACTATGCAAAGCATAACACAACTCTACTCGCAGTCTGTCTGTAGTTCCCGATCTTCCTATAAATATGTGGCCACTCTGAGTGTGCAGGTTCTCCTGTAAGACGTATTGCTACCTGCTGTCTGTCACAATGATGCCCACACACAGGAAGGATGTGCATCACACAGGAAATGTAAAGGGACCACGCCCACATGCTGTAGGGATTTATAGTGGGTGATTGCCATGACAGTGGTAATTAGTAGTAGTACACATGTGTAATTATATATATATGGCTATCTGGATAAGTATTTGTACATATATTTCCACCATATGCCCAGGACATGGAGTGTAGCCCTACCCCAGCCCCTATAGTAACAAAGTCGTAGTGCAAGGGGTTGTCAGGTCTGTATAGCAGGTATATTACTAGACTATTGCTACTGTCATTGTGATTGTCTTCACAGACATGGTGTGTGTGGATGGTGACATCTGCTTATAAAATATGTGCCATTGGTTACTGACAGACATCCTAAGGAAATCATTGTAAAGTATCACCGCTAGCATGTAATGCCCCTTTGGAGTGCAGCAGAGATATTGGCCACTATATGTGGAACTTCAAACACACCCTGTACATTCCAGAGGTATACACATAATCCTTTAGTGCATAACATGTGTACCAAGCCTGACAATATGGATGTAGATAGCCATGTAGATGGGTATAACACATAACAACTGGTATACATTTGGCACCATAGGTGTTGGATTCACACACTCCTGTCTGGCCTGACACATAATGACTGTTGGTACAGGGGTGCCATGGACACATACTACCCACTAGATATTGACATACATCTGTACAGCATACCACTGTTCTGTCTGACATACATGACTTTTAAGGGAGGCCCAGCAGCAGTACATCTGGCAAGTATTTGCACATGACATCCCACTGGTTAAGTACACTAAGCTGCTAGGCATGTAACAATGCACTGTGCAGTCTACAGGCAGACTGGCTCAACACTGGCCTACATCTCGTATGGTGGAATGCACATGTACCTGCATATATAGCAGGCTCAACAGCCATGTCACAGCACATGGTAAGATACACCTGTGTGACAGTGTATAACCACAACCAATGTGAACACAGCTACAGCCACATATGGTAAGCTAGCATAATATTACAGTATATGGATTATCTGTTCTACACCATCCTCATATGTGCCACTCACAGACTGACCCTACATATACTGGGCTGATACACAGTTTGGTCTGATGGTGTCTGTGGTATGAGACATGTGTGTCTATGGCCCTACAAACATGTATGGCAAAATGGTACCATACAATGGGGCAACATGTAACATCTGATAGAATGGGAGCTAGAACAATGACATCTACCACAGTCTGTACACAGGCTAAAGTACATATTAACAATACACACACTGCTGACATTCACCATCACTACACAGACCTCAGTACTGTACAAACATCCACAGAATGTCCAGCTTATGTCATGAAATATAACCCCCACTGTACATGACCTGTGTAGCATATGATATATCACTGGCTTGTTATCAGATATGATGACACTATTTATGGTGTACAGCACATATGCACTATTTCATGCATGACATATGTACAAAGGTTGACAGAGGTGTGGCTGACAGCACATACACAGTGTAGACATTTTGCCATGATAACCTCATATATTTTCCATTGTGATGAGGTTTGTTGCTACATATGTCCAATGAGGGATATGAAGTCAGTAACTGTCACAGCCTTCACCATCTACAGACTGCAATCCTCACACTACCTTCTGCATTCCACAGATAGATGCACTGTCACTAACACATGAAACCAAAGGCAGAACACTGCCCAGTCTGCAGATGACCCTGCAGATGGGGATTCTTCATATACATGAAACTGACATGGCAGGTATTGCGACATGTACGACAGGGATATCCAGACAAACGCTGTAATCAACATTACTCCAAATGCAGTATAGCAGCACTTACAGTCTGTAGTCAGGTCAGGCAGACCCCCTCCTGTTTGTTGCCCTCTTTCCACAGTGTATGTTGTTAGAGGTAAATCCCCAAACCATCTGAGATGCTGTTTGCCGAACAATAGATCTAGTTCTTGCTCACAGTGACTGAAAAGGGCCAACACCACCATGATGTTCCTAGGTATTGGAGTGTGTTTTCATGCAATTGGCTATGTTACCACAGCTGTTCCACATGCAATCAGCTAGGGGTGGGCTGCAAATCATACAGAGGCCATCAGCTGATCATGAGCGGGGTGGGGAGGCAGACAGAGGCAAATACATGCCAGGGAGGGGTGGAAGAGTACAACTAAAGCATGTGTGTGTCACACACCTACCTGCACAGGGTATCAAACCCCGACAAGTATGTAGTTCTATCACAGTTTGATGCAGTTATTGGATGCATCACATGGGTTACCTGATGTGGAGCACTCAGAACATATATGTGATGGTGAGTGACATCTGCAACAGGGATACGGTAGATATACGGTAGGTGACATACATGTGCCTGTCTGCATGAACAGGTGCCAGCGTCAACACAGGCACACTCATACAGGGATACACGCACACTGACACACTTGGCAGGGCCAGGAATGCAACTCATCACTAGAGGGATTGCCACAACACATCAATGTGCAGGTATCATGGGTCATACGGAGGTCGTATGGGCAAAGAATATGATGAGGTGTCAGACATCAGACAGCTTATTTCAGTATGCCCTGGGGGTTTGTAGTGAATGTGGATGTGGACATATGCACCATACAACACACACACATGAAAACACAGGGTGCCAGTTCTGACGTGCATGGGTGCATGTCTGCACAGCCATGTGGTGGTCAACTGTGCAAACAGGCTGACAGGGGTAGGCGATGGGTTTACCTTGGCATCAGGCCACATGACAATGGTCTGCATTATGACTCAGGCCTGTAGTTTCTGCATTTGCCCACACAAGTGGGTATTGCATCCCCCATCCAGCCACCTGGGTGACTATTGTGTGTGGCCAATGCTGTACATCACATGCCATGTATGTGTTCCTTAGTCCATGACATGGATGGTGTCTGGGATTTTCACACCTCCCACATGCATGTACAGTGACATGTGGAACTGTACCTGGGGTGTCTGGCCCATGTTTTGAACACAGATTATCATCAGATTTGCCAGTCTTGCCCACCTGTGACAGGAACTGGTAATGGGCAGTAGGTTTTCCCTGCACCTACATTGATAACATACGAACAGCATTCCCTGATGCCAGTGTCATCTGTCCATACAGGGCGTGTTGTCAGGCATGGTATGTCCGGTGTGAGTCACATGTGAAGGCACCATAGGTGGTGCAGGAGTCCATTGGGGAACATGGTGGAGGTGCACTGTCTGCATGTATGTGCATATTGGACAGATGGGCAGGGTGACATGCTCTCTGTAGCCCACTGCTATCAGTGCATAGTTACTATCAGCGGCCAATATGCAGTGTACTACCCACATATTGGCTGTTGCCTAGGCATGTGTGTGCGTATGACACATGGGATGAGTGTGTGCTCTGGGTAATAGTGGGGTTGCTAGCTGTGATTGGCTGGCCTTGATGTCACATGTATGGGTATGGCTTTGCACCCCAGCCTCTCAGCAAATTTAGATCTGTTATCCCTGTATGGTTGACATTGTGATATATAGTAGGGCCACCATAAAAGAAATAAGCAAAACCCCCTCCACATTGCCCACCTACCTCTACACAGGATGCAAGTTATGAACACACACACACACACACACACACACACACACACACACACACACACACACACACACACACACACACACACACACACACACACACCTGTCATGTCTGGGAGTAGAATCCCTACCTAACTAGTTTATTACATTACGCAGTTATAGTACATGCCACAGATATTACTGGAGTACTTGTTCCCCAAAGGTGTATTTCACAATGAATGACATCAACAGGATTACCAAAGTAGGGCATTTCAACTGTACTGTGAGTGACCAGCCTAAAATGCATTGTTCCCTACACAGACAGTGAGACACACACAAAACATCCACAACTGACATGTGTGGGCATAGAACCCCTAACCGAAGTCTATATCACACTACAGCATGGAGCTGTTATAGGATGCACCACAGGGATTACTAGAAAAGCCTTTCCCCAAAGGTGCATTTCACAATGAATGACATCAGCAGGATTACCAAATGAGGGCATTTCAACTGTACTGCAAGTGACTAGCCTAAAATGCATTGCTCCCTACACAGACAGTGAGACACGAACAAAACATCCACAACTGACATGTGTGGGTATAGAACCCCTGACCAAGGCCTATATCACATGACAGCTTGGAGCAGTTATAGGTCGCACCACAGGGATTACTAAAGAACTTTCTTCCCAAAGTTGTATTTCACAATGAATGCCACCAGCAGGATTGCCAAAGTAGGGCATTTGAAAAGTATTGCAAGTGAGTAGCCTATAATGCATTGCTCCATACACAGACATTGAAACACACACAAAACATCCAGAACTGCCATGGGTGGAGATGGAACCCTATCACAGTTCTAAATCACACTACAGCAGTATGCAGTTACAGGATGCTCCACAGAGATTACTGAGCTACACCCCTCCCAGAGGTGTATTTCTAGGTGTGTCACATCAGCAGCCTTTCCAAAGTTGAGTATATGAATTCTAAGGAGTGTGAGTAGCCTAAAAAACATTGTTCTCTACTCAGTCAGAGACATAAAGGCACACAGATTCACACACACAGTTGCCAAGTCTGAGGTTAGAACACCTACCTAATTACTTTCTCATACTACAGCAGTATGCAGTTATAGGATGCATTGCAAAGATTACTAGATCATGACTTTCCCCGAGGTGTATTTCTGAGTGACATCAGTAGCTTTGTCAAAGCTGAGTATATGAATTGTGCGGAGTGTGAGTAGCCTAAAAAACATTGCTTTCTTCTCAGTCAGACACACACAGTTGCCAAGTCTGGGGTTAGAACACCTACTGAACTACTTTATCACACTACAGCAGTACGCAGTTACAGGATGTGCTACAGAGATTATTTGCCTATGGTTTTCCCAGAGGTGTATTTCTAGGTGAGTCACATCAGCAGCCTTGCCAAAGTTGAGTATATGAATTGTACGGAGTGTGAGTAGCCTAACAAGCATTGATCTCTATTCAGGCAGACACACACATACACACAGATTCACATACAAATGCAGACACAGTTGCCAGGTTTGGGATTAGAACATCTGCCTAACTACTTTATCACACTACAGCAGTATGCAATTACAGGACGCGCGATGGAAGTTACTGAGCTACGACTTTCCCAGAGGTGTATTTCTTGGTGAGTGACATCAGCAGCCTTGCTGAAGTTGAGAATATGAATTGTATGGAGTGTGAGTAGCCTAAAAAGCATTTCTCTTTACACAGTCAGAGACAGGCAGACACGCACACAAACACACACTCACAAAGTTGCCAAGTCTGGGGTTAGAACTACTACCTATCTAGTTTATCACTACAGCACTACCCAGTTATGGAACGGGGCATAGAGATTACAGAGCTCCAGCTCTCCCAAAGATGTATTTAACATTGGATGACCTCAGCAGGCTTTTCATAATACTGCTATAGGGAGGGCAGTGTGTGCATGGGCCATAACCCATTCATGTAGGGGTTGACATGCCACATGCAGGCACACACAAGGTCATATGTCACAGGTACATGTATACAGCTACTAGATGACTACTTCCTTGTACAGTCATGTTGCACAGCTGGCACGTGCACCACATAGTCTTTCATGCTAACAGATACTGGTGGCTAGTATCTGCAGTGAGTGACATCTGCACCTCATGTGTTTGGGGCCCTTTGGCTGTGTGCTAGGTGGGACAGGCCAGATGGTTCCTTGTCACAGTCACCCTCTTCCACACATCTATGTCTGTCTACCTTTGGCTTATTATAGTGTGTTGTCCTTACATATATATCTGTATTCCTATCCACTGTGTGTGCAAGGCAGGAGCGGTGCATACTGACATGTGTCTGCACTGAGAACTGTGACTGCCAGATATGTCTGGTCCACTGGTGTTTGCAGACATGGCCTTCATGTGTTTAAGTGTGTGAGGATGCCCAGTATGACCTTTCAGTATGTTGTTAACTGACATTGCCTTCATTCCTCTAACTGTGTGAGCATGCCCAGTATGGCCATCTATATTGCATGGGTGGATCAAGTCCAGGTAGTTTGTACTGCGGTGCTGAGCTTTGTGTTGTGCACCGACAGGTAGCATGCTGTGTCTGCAGGGTATCCATCGGTCATTTGGCATTGACTGTTGCTACATTTCTGCATAGCGGTGGGGGACACCTACCTAACTGTTTCTACATTTCTACACAGGAGAGGGGGGGCACACCTGACTGTTACTATAAGTGTACATAGGATGGGGGGAAACACCTAACACTTTTACACATTTGCTAGGACTGGACTACCAGTCTGTACTCCATTTCAGTCTGTAGTCTTACCTATCGTGCTGGCTAGAGGTATACCAGTGTATTACAGATCTTAGCTTTAACTACCTACATATTAGTTTCTGACTTCTTAGCTTTCACAAATTACATCCAACTGCCCGGCCTGCTGTAGTCTGTCTGTGTAGGCCTGAGGGAGGCATTACCCAAAGGGCTCATTTATTGGCCATAGTACTGCATTTGTTTGTGTTTGTCTAAACCTATCCTGCTGGCTGTAACTGTTGTTGGGTATGTGACCCTCCCCCCCAAACTGGCATGTGTAAGTCACTTACCTTATGGGTGTCCCAGTATTGAGGGTGGTGCTGCAGGGCTGTCTATGTCGGATGCACATAATACACTCCTTATACATGGTTGAGCACAGGAAGTGTCATGTTTGGCATCCCTTTTACTGTATGTGAGAGTCAGAGAGAGGTGTTATTCCCTGAGTCCCTACTGTGTTAGTGCATGTGCTATGCATTGCCTCTTTGCCAAGGCCAGGGCATACTGGGCACACCTCCTTCTGCCTACTGGGGCAGGCTCAGGTTGTTCCTCCTCCAAGTCACTCTGTGCCTGTGCAGGCCTTGGCAATGGTGGGGGGGCTGTGTGGCCCTACCCCATGCTGTTCCTGCTCAGCTGTTTCTCCAGGATCATATTGTGTAGCATGGCACATACAAGGACAATCTGGGTACATGTAGTTGGTGAGTACTGCAAGGCTCCACCAGATGTGTCCAGGCACCAGAACCATGACTTGAGCATCCCAAACACACACTCTATTATGATTCGTGTTTGGGCATGTGCCTCATTATGGAGTTCTTGTTCGGGTGTGTGCATTCCTGATGGGTGTCATCAGCCATGGCTTCAGTGCATATCCAGCATCTCCCACTAGGTGACTGTGTGAGAAGTCCCCATTGGCAAATGTCTGGTACAGCTGTGGCAGATGCCAGATGTGAGAATCATGGTAAGTTCCAGGGCAGCCAGCACACACATTCATTATTATGCCCTGGGCATCACACACAATCTGGCAGTTGATGGAGGGGAAGCCCTTGCAGTTGATGTAGACCCTACCCCGCTCACCAGGTGGTGCTTTAATGTGTATGTGCGTGCAGTCTATTGCACCCACTACCTCGGGGTATTCTGCTATTTGGTGGAAGAGACACATATTGCTGGCCAACACCTCACAGGTTATGGGAAAATATACATGCTCACCGACATGTGCTGACATGGCATCCAGGAACTGGTGGAGTACCCTGTATGCTGATGACTGTGAAATCCCCATCATATCCCCAGTTGGCCTTTGGAACGTACTTGTAGCTAGTATTCTTAGACCTACACATACCTTGGTATCCACAGGGATGGGTTCCCCTCTGTTAGTTCTGTGTGTGAGGTGTGGCTGGCACAACTCAACAATTTGCTGTAGGAGGTCCCTGTCCACCCTATAGCGCTCCACTATCTCTAGCTCATGTAGCCCTTGGTAGGTTACCCTGGGTCTGTACACTCTTCTCTGTCTCCTCACTGTGGGTTGCTCAGCAGCATTCACATCCTCACCACCCTCAGCCTCTTGCGCATGCTGGTTTATGATAGCAAAACCAGCCCCTAACATTTTTCTCTTGCTTTCATTTTGTAAAATTTCCCCTTTTGTATACACCGGTGGTGCAGAGTTTTGGGGAAAAACAAGGGGGAAAGGTGTTTGTATAGTTTATAGTGGTGTGCTGGGCTGGGCTGGTCTGCTGCCTGTGTAATTGGCTGATTCTGATACATTTCACCTGTCAGCTAAGCTAGTTCTCCCTGATTACCTTCCTACTGATTTTTTCCCTTCCCATTGCCTCCCTGTTTAAGGCTGTGTGCGCTCCACGCAAACAGAGTGCTCAAATGTGCACAGAGCTGCTATTTCCTAGTTTAAACTTCCTTTTTCTTCCTGTATAACCCGGTGCACAATGTGCACACCCGCTTACACTTTGTAAAGAGTGCTAGGCAGGTTTAGACACACCCCTAGCTTAGCAATCCTGAGCCACAGGGCTCCAATCCACTTACAGTATGCCTGACACACACACCCCATGACATCACCTATATCCTAGTCTTGTACCCTGCTATTTATACTCTAACACTCTTGGGACCTGCCTCACACCCTGGGGAAATCTGGGATTCACTATCCTTCCCCTCATTTGCATAGGATTGCCTGCTAATGCATAGTTACATGTCCCACACTGAGCATCCCCTTTAGCAACCATTACTCACTGGCCAGGTTGTCTTATGTCTGCCATTGCCTTGCATGGCAGAATACTGCTTTTAGTTAGAATGCTTATTTTAGGTTTATTTTATTATCCCCCCCCAATCCCATTTGCGCCCTGCTGCCCTATGCTTAAAAAGATAAGATCGGCAAAAAAAAATAAAAGTTTTTTTTTTTTTTATTTTTTACACATTTTGCAATGCCAATGGCCTTCTACTTGGCCATTGGCATGCTTCATCGATGATATGCAGCCTTTATTTGGAGCTGTCATTGCTCCGTTTTTTAGTTCTGCACACTGCACTCATCCTGCACAGACAGCTGCCAGCTTCCTGGATTGCATATTACCCTCATTTGCATGGTTTTCATCTGCAAATGAGGGTAATTTGCATAGGTAGCTCAGTCCATGCAGGATTAGTCTAAGAGCTCACGTGCACGTCCTGGGAGCTCATCACTGGATCGCACGTTGGCCATATTGCCGAAAATAGCTCTTAGACTAATCCTGCACGCTATAAAGGGCTTCGTAAATCCAGAGTCTTTTGATTTGTAGTGAGAAACTGTATAATGTATTACTGGAAGCAGAGCCTTCCTCAATTGATTTATCAGAAAACTGACTTACAGATTATTTTCTTCATGACCCAAGTATTTACAGAGATGAACAAAACAAAATAGTTAAATGATTTATTTATTTATGACAGATTATTTCTTCAGATGATCATAGAATAAATATTTATGTACGTATTGAAGTGACTTGGTAACCAGGGTAGAACACTTATGCATATTCATAAAAGGGTAGAGTCAAGCCCTCTTATATTGAGATACATTATAAAAAATAAGATTGTGCAATATAAAATGTATATATATATAGACAAAGATTTTATTTAGTACTGACATTTTAATAAAGAAATAAGCATGCTGTGAGGTGAACATGCCATGGCTATTTTAAAAAAGAAAAGGCAAAAATAAAAGGAAAAAAAAAAGATTACGTTTAATGTCATGTATTGATAGATACAAATATTAATACTAATGTTAATATTAATATTAGTTGTACTTTACCATATGTTTGACTGGGGCTCCTTTTCCCTCTATAATCCATTATTTTTTTATTTATTTTGGTTTGTTTTTAATAAAGAATTAAAAAAGAGCATAACACTGTCTTTAACACTCGTAAACATTTTCAAATTTGAATACCATTAACAGCATCTGGCATGTCTGTATTCCAAGGTTTAGGAAAAGACAAATTAGAATTATTCAGAATCAGTGAATACTTTTGTCTCTGGTGTGTTTTGATGATTGGAATCTTAACTGTATTGAAATTTAAATAACTATTGGGTAGCTACACTACTTATAATATCAGCTATCAGTAGGTGGTTTATGTAATTGACAAAAGTGTTTAACTTAACAGATGTAGATGTGCAGGCTCTACTCACAAAATCTGAATGTATTGCATTTTACTGAATATTCATAACTGATTATATCCAAATACATATAGAAAGCTTATTTCCATATTACCAGCCCAGCAATGAACTATCACACTCTATGGTCATATTTATTCCAGTGTCAGATCACTAGACTATTTTTCTATAAATATATTTTTTCTGATAAAAGTGTTTACATTGTGAAGACTTTGTCCATATTATAGAAATATTCAGTGGTTCATCCCTTGGTCAAAGATCCGCACTGAAGTATTCAAAGGAATATATACAGAAAATCACATATATACATTTCTAAATTGGAGAAAGCAACAATAGGCATGATGGCAGGAAGAATTTGATTGTTTATATGACTCATTGATAATAGGCACAAGTAGGGTACAGAAGCAGGGGACAGAATGAAGAATAGATGTGCAGACATTTTAAGCATTACATGTGAGGATACAACAGCTAATTGATAATTAAAATTGTAACTGCTTTGGAAACATTAAAGTTTTATTTTATGTACTGGTGCCCAGCATAGCCTGCATTGGCAGAATAAAGAGATATATCCCTAACTGTGGCACAGGTGATACAAGTCTGAATATTTTTCCTATCCATGGGGTTTGTGCCTAATACCTAGAGAACAGTAATTGTAAATCCCACACACAAGTACAGCCTGTCTACAGTTCCAAGTAATCATATGACTATCGGCCTCACTAGATCTATATGCATAGCCATGGACTGTATCAGAGCAGAACTCATTTATGCAGATACTAGCAACCTTACTGATCTAGACCCCAAGCAGTTTGGTTCCTGAATGTAGTAAGCTTCTTTGAAAAGTTTACAGAGGCTGGGAAAAGTGGTTAGTCCATGAACTCTAATTATCTTGATCTGGCAAAAGCTTTTGACAGTTTTTCATGCTGGCATTAGTAATGAATTAAACTTAAAGCAAACCCCTATTTTATCTAATTCATTGCAAATTGGCTATGCAAGAGATCTCAGGTTGTGAAAGCTGTTGGCACCCACTCTGAATTTAAAATTGCAACTAGTAGGGTACCATAGGGATTAGTGCTGCCCCCCCCCCCATTTGGGATTTATTTTTTAGACATCCAGTCCAATATCCCAAAAGTGTGGTTGTCCAAATATGGTCTTGACTGTGAATTTGTTGCTGTTATTTACTCATTCTCTGTTATTAAACAATCTCAGCAAGATCTGGAATGTGCATGTACCTTCTGTACTGAACATGGTGTCAAGTTAAATGCAAAAATGTGCAACAAAGAGGCATTTGGTAAAAAAAAGCTGTTCTACTTCATATGTTATAATTGGTACTCCTCGTCTGAAAACCATGGTCATAAGAGACCTGGGATACTTATGTGGACAATTCTTTCTCATTCAATCATCATGTTTCCAGTATAGTTAGAAAATACTTCTCCGTGACCTATTTAATTTCCATGGGAATTTTTCATGATCCAGAGAAATCATCCTGTCATCGCAGTCTATCCTTATCAATTGCATGACTAAATACAATATACCCTTTGGTGTGTATAAATCAAAGTATATTGCCCAAATAGGAAGGCTCCAAAGATACCTTACCAAGTCAATTAAAGGCCTTAAATCCTTCAACTGCCTTTATAGATTAGCATAACTCATTTTTGTTTTCAGTAGCTTATAAGCTACTTAAAGGTGATATGTGCCTTTCTTTTCAAGTAATGAAAACACAATCTTATTTGCTCTTCTATTTCTTCACAAAACAGTTGCTGTACAAGCACCAGTAGTGGGGATTTAAATCTACACCAAAAATAAATAGACTTACTGGAAAGATAGGTTCCTAACTCAATCTATTTCCAGTCTATGGAATAAGTTAGTACTATAGGTCAAACAAAGTGCTACTTTGACTACTATTAAGGCTAGTCTTGAAGACTGGATAGGCACACATACATTAACATCAGGACTGTCATGTCCAGCACCACTCATTTTGGGAGGTGTGCTTCCAGTCTATGGAATAAGTTACTACTGCAAGTCAAAGTGCTATTATGACTACTATTAAGGCTAGTCTTGATGACTGGATAGGCACACATAAATTTCCATCAGGATTGTCAAGTCCAGCCCCGCTCATTTTGGGAGGTGAGCTCAAAGTGCTGAAAAAGGAAGGCATTAACTTTTAAGTATGTTTACTTTAACTGCATATGGCAATGCATCTTATGGTCCACATGACTGCTTTGGTCCCGTTGTACTTTGCCTGTTTAAGGAAGGAAGAGGAATATCTTAACTTTACCAGATGTCATTGTCTGCTACTCCACATTCTTTGAATTTGTTGTGTGCATATGTGTCTACCTCTCTATGCTCGGAACATCGACAGCTTAAAGCCGCAGAAGAAGCGAAAGAAGCAGAGAAGACCAGAAACCCGGGACGACCAAGAAAGACAGACCGCAGAAACCCGACCCACGGCGGATGAGCTTACCGCTGCTGAGGATGCAGGAAAAAGAAAAGGCTGTATAAGTATAGTGGTGAGGGTGGGTGCAGTTAGGGTAAGTAGGTTGTGGAGTGTGGGTTAGTGTTTGTAAGGGTTAGGGGGTTAGGGTTGTGTCAGGCCGGTCAAGTGAAGAGTAAGGCGGGTTACTGTGAGAGGGAGTTAGGGAAGGTGAGTTAAAAGTGTCTGGTTGTAGGTAGTTGTGTATGTGAGGTTTAGTGTGGGTTTGCAGGATTTTGGTGTGCTTGTGTTGTGTATGTGGTTTTGGATGGGGAATGTGTTTTGTTTGTTGATTGTGGTGTGTGAAGTGTATAAGGTTTCGTGTTTGTGTTATGTGGTTTAGTCAGGTAGAACCATATATATATATATATATATATATATATATATATATATATATATATATATATATATATATATATATATATATATATATATATATATATATATATATATATATATATATATCTATATTGCAAAATGGAATGTGTTGGTTAATGTGAGAAAAAACACCAAGCTTTAGCATAAAAATAGCTGATATATTACAATGTTCAAATATGAAGAATGTTTATAGGTTAAGATAAAGGAATGCCTGCTGTAAGTAAAAATGGGCATGTGAACAGTGCTATGGAGAGCACATGTTACAGAGAATAAAATTTGAATTTTAGGAGGTACAGAGGTGTAGCAATACTACATATAGGAGAAGATTGCATAATGAGTTACATAACTTCAAATCTAACACGCATAGTTAATCACAATGGTTCAAAGCACTAGGTATAGACCATTAATTGGTTCAAAGTTCAGATCTGACCTAACTTAAAAACAGAAGAGCACGAGGGAGGCATGTTTTAACTCAAGAAAATTGGGGGGGGGTCTCCTAGTAAAAAGATTTTAACAAAGCTTCATAAGGAAAATGAGATGTGATCCTGGATGAAAAGCTGAAAAGTGTGTTACTGTTGAAGATGGGTATAAAATGCTGAAAGGTTATAGAATTCAGGTTGACAAAAGCCACTGGTAAGAGGAGAGTTTATTAATGCTTTCGAAAAGCCAACATGTGGTATTGTAAGTTATTAAATAGATGATGATATGAGAATGTGGGTCACTGCAGGATTAATGAGAGATGAAGGACATTGGAAGCTGAATGACTGTATGATCCTAACAAAGATTTTCATGATTTCTTTAAAAGTCCTGCAAAACATATGGACTATTATTCACCTCTAAATGGCAGTGACCATGGGAGATTTCAACATGACAGTTAACCAAATACTAGACTCTAAGTGTGGTAGGACTGAGATATATAAGAAAAAAAGGGAAATTCTAAGAAATTGGATGGAGCAAAAGGAATATGGTGGCATGTCAAGGTCAACATATCTCCATCAGAGCGAATATAAATTCCTAGGAAAAGAAAAAAAATGGGACATCAGATTACACAGATTTTTAATTTGGATGGGGTTAGGATTAGAAGTAAATTGTTTGGGAATCGGAGAAAAGAGCCCATTAGATCATGCTCCAGCTGATATGAAGGTCTGAAGAAAAGAGGTCAGAGACAGAAAAAAATCATGGAGATAGAAACTTTGAATTTGCACTAGCCAGGAAAAGATGACTGGAGGGTGAGTTTCACAGGAAACAAAATCTAATCTAATTTAATACAAAATTTGTTAACTCTAGAGGGGATGGAAGTGAGGATATATGTACAGATATTGTACATTGAAATGGAACTATAATGAGTTAAAATATTGCTGGATAAGGAGATATGGTGAAATGTTTGTTGTCAAAATTGAAGATTCAGGACTTAGTATAGCATTAAAAAGGGGGAGATGAAGAAACAAATATAAAGCTTGCCAGGTTACATTCACAAATAGAGAAGATAGAAATAACAGTGGCAGAGGAAGGGCAGATAGATAAAATATATGGTGTGTCCAGAAGGAAACTCTTGCCTATTTTAAGATATGACTAGAGAGACAGAGTTTAGAATTAAAACAGGAAGTGGGTGGCTTGTGGGATAGAAAGGGATATGTAGAGTACTACAATATTCTGCAGAAGTTTTTTTAGGTCAAGGGCACTCAACAATTGAGAGGGAGAGGAGAGGAAGTGTGGGAATAATTATGATTATGGAATGGGAAGTCTACTGAAGATGAGATGAGGGAATGGTTAGATACAGATATTCAATAGTAAGCAATTTTAGAGACAGTAAAGATGCATGTTCAGGTGTATTTTAGTATGAATTGGAAGAGATGAGTACTTGTACTTATTTGAAATTTTCAGCAAATATGATAGGATGAGATTTTTACCAGATTCCTTTACAAGGACAGGAATAGTGTTCACTCCAAAGCAAGTGAAAAATTAATCAGATAGGGGAAGCATTGCCCCACATGTTTAATTAATGTGTATACTAAGATACTAAACATGGTTCTGCCAATGAAGATAGAGGATATTATATCATACCAAATGGATGAAGACCACAGCAATTTGAAGAAGGAGAAACTGAAGAAAGAAGTTAATATATGCTAGGCTGATTTCCAGAAGAGGCTGAGAGGGAGAGCTATGGGCAAGTAGGGGACATTATTTTTGATTTAGAAAAAAACCTTTGATACAGTGGAATATGATTTTCTATTTAAGATCATAGGAAATAATTGCTATGGAGGCTAGAATTAGGAAATTAATAAAAGCCTTATATAGAGCCCCTAAAATATCTATGATTGTTAATGGGAAAGCATCAAAACAAATAACAGGAGAATGAGGTACCAGACAAGAGTGCCACTCTTCACCAAATTTATACTTACTGGCCATAGATGTTTTTGGACTTGCAGTGGCCTTTCATAGCACTACATATAGGCAATGGAGATCATTTAGGCTATTTGCAGATGACTGCATGTTAACTGTAGATAGGCTAGACATACTACACTAAAAGCATGGCATAATATGAAGAACTTAAGAAAGATTCAGGGCTACAGTTTAAACTAAACAGCATAGCTAAAAGTGGAAAAGATTTGAAAAATGTAGGTAAGGAGGTGATAAGGAGAAAAGGGGAAATGAAGCATTTGGGCATAAAGGCCTTTGAGTCATTAGAGGAAACACAGAAGCTTTATTATAAAGCATTTATACACAGATTCATGGGGTGTTGAGTAGATGGCATGAAAAGATAAATTAATTAAAGGGCAGAATAAGAATTATACTCATGATAATCTTACCTAAGGTGTTAGCTTGACCTAGGCACCTTCCAGTGATAGGTAAAATACAACAGATTCCAAAACTCCTAATCAACTGATATAAGTTCATATGAGTATAAGGGAAGCAGGACAGTAAAGGAGAGATTGATATTAAGTAGAAGATAGGGAAGATGTAGGACACCAGATTTTAATTCTGCTCTGAAAACATCAGTCATGTTATATCAAGTTGAAAAGGCAACAAAGTGGGAAAGGAAATGGAAGATAATGGGCTAGTTGAGGGGATGGAAGAACAAAGAAGGCAGATCTCTCATATATGCTCATGGAAGAAATAACCCTGAGATCAAAGTGATAACAGAACAGTGGCATCAAATCTAAGGGTATACAGAAAACCAAAGACTCCTTTTATTTGACAAAAAGATGAAATGGGAAAAATAAGGTTTATGGAATGGAGGCAGTTCAATTTTTAATTTAAGGAAGGGGCAACAGTTAAGATACAAGCAAATAAAAATTTCCATTAAGAGCTGGTTAGTCATGGAGATGGTTCTGACATATATGCTAGATTAGAACACTAAAGTAGTCAGGGTTACATAGAAGAGAACAAGAATTATGGTATACTTGTGAAACCCTGTACAAAAGTCTAAATTATCAGAAATATCATTACTGCATAAAGCAGTTACAATTGAGATGGGTCACAATGGACAGCATTAACATCACACCTAGGGAATAGAGTGAGATCTTTAAAAGTGTATCAAAGCTTGGTTCAGTCCTAGTCATTTGGGATCAATGTTTGATATGGCTTCACCAACACTACAGAACCCCAAATAGTTGACTAAAATCTGAAAGTTTGAAAGAGGACATTTTTGGAGAAGAAGGGTATGAAAGGTAGGATATTCACATATTTTGGGACTGTCAGGCAGTTAAACATATATAGGAAATATGCATTTAAAATGGGAAAAT
>NC_056735.1:241785568-241788068 GCF_019279795.1 Protopterus annectens
TTTCCAGTATATTACCCATAACCCCACCATAAATTCTGCTCAAATTTGTCTGAAAAGTGGTAATGTTATGGGAAGGGATTTTTTTGGTAAACATTTAGGGTTAGGGGCAGGGAAAGTGTGAGGGTTAGCATGCTTTACTAAGGTCTGCAGTGGGGATTCACACCATAATCCTTTAAAACAAAATTAAGTTGCCTGCACTTGCATGTATACCTCCCACACTATCAAATAAACTTGTTATGCTACAGACTAATACTATAGTTTTTCTCAAAGAATCATCAGTTCCGAATAATATGCAGCCAGTCTGCTACATGCTGTATCACACAGTGTTGCTGACTCTGGTTCACACTCTTCCTGATTGACTGAAAAGTTAAAGGATATCACAGCACAGGAATAGGGACAGGCAATGGCAAATTTTAATTAGGCATTTCAAGAGTTGCCGGAGGCTATAGCCAAATGGGGGACTATAGCCAGCCAAGGAAATAGTTTTCCTTTAATAGTTTACTTATGTTTTGCTTGCACAGAAAGAGATCACTCACTTCTTAAAAAATATTGGCCAGCTTCATTTGGAAAAATGGCAGAATTTGCTAATGACAGCATAAAGAGCTGAAGAGCATACTAATTAATCAATCCAATATGGTGGCGCTAGTCAGGAAGATGTAACCCAATGGTGTATACTCAGTGTAGCCTTTTGCCTTGTATGCCAAAACTCTTTGGAATACAGTAACATTACACTTGGAAAATAAAGCATGTTAAGGATTGCTGCTGATATACATATTGATATACATATTGATAAATACAAACCTGTGGATAAGCATGCATTAGCTAGCTGCTGTCTGCCTCAGACATATATGCAACCATAAGTTGCAAAGACATATGCAAAGTGCAGGGCACAATCATCATCCTTTACACAGTGTGTAGGGGATTAGGAATGCAAGACTGACACCACAGAAGTGAGTCTGTGTGAATAAGAAGCACATGTATCTTTCAAAATATATAGTATAGGGGACAGTAACAACAGATGTATGGTACTCAACAGTATGTTTAGATAGCTTGCATGTGTGTGATCTGTTATGGGCAATTGTTTTTTTTTTCAATTTGAGTGTCTGCATGAACACAATCAAGCACTATACTAGCACTACATCCTGGCATGTCTGACAGTTGTAAGCCATGCATGGCAGAGTAGTCATTTCAGCACCATCACCCCTGACCACAAGAATCCCCTTTGTCAGGAGATGTACTGCCACTTCCATGGCCCTGGTTGGAAGTCAGGGTGCTACCTGAACTTGAGTGATGTCTGCTGGATGAGTGAGCTTTCCTCGTGATGACATCCAGGACCATGACTACATGGCTTAATATGTCTGGATGTGTACACTGCAATCACTGACAGAGCAGTTGAAATAGTGTCACTATGGGAGTGGGATCTCACATGGTCACATTTGCTAACAGCAAAAGATGTAGCAGCTCTCTAGCCACATGGATTCTCACTCACCCGCAGCAAATATTCCATCACAGACAATGTCCAATACAGTGTGTCCTTTGTCTTGTCCAAGAAAATGCCCCCATGGTTCAGGGAGTCAAGAATATCAGAATGCACAATATTTAGTACTCACACTATCTCTTATAAGGCTATTGTGAAACATGCCTGTGCTTACACTATGGCCCTACAAATACATCTGTTGGCACCTAATGACATGCCAGCATCAGTAGGAGAGTAGACAGCAGGAATCCTCTGAGCACCTCAACCAACCATCCTATGTTGTACTTCTCTGTTACAATGGCTATGGGGAGAAGTTACCAGCTCTGCAATCAGAGTATTTACACTGCCATAATCAACTGTGTCTCCTTCAGCCTCTCCTATATCAGAGATCTCCATGTCATGGGTATGCTTAGGCATGCTGACTGTGTCTGAAATATGAGTAGGGGCTGTGGGAGCAACAATTTCAATGATGAACCCACTACACTCCCGCACTGTGCCTCTTTATTGGCACTGTCATCATCAGACGTTATCCATTCTCTGACATCAGGTGGTAGGAGTTCCATAGTTTCAATTTCAGGATCACCCATGATAACACGCAATAAACTTAACAGAGAGAAACAGAAAATAAAACTGATCACTTATTTTTCTTGTACAAAAGATACGTTAAACTCTAATAGTTGCTAAAGCAACACAAATTCTACTCTTATATAGACATGACTCTGCCTTATATGCACTAATAGCAACAACCAATGTGTGCTGACCATGTGCAGGTAGACTGGCAGCCTGTAACCCAGATGTTCCTGAATGTGAGGAAGGGAAAGGAAAGAAGGCTATTAGGTAACAGAATGGTTTGTTTTCATTTATATAAATGTATGATTGTCTAAGTAGCAAGTGATGGTTTAATAAAGATGTTTCTTGTTTTAAAAAGGCAGGAATTGAATAATTTATGTAATATTGCTTAGGTTATATGTTATATAGCAATATTTGTGATGTATAATGTTTATGTTAATATAGTTTGATTGC
>NC_056735.1:241795568-241980568 GCF_019279795.1 Protopterus annectens
TGTTGTTATATTAAAAAAGTGCACTTTATTCATCTGCTTTTACTGTATTTGTGTTTATTCCTACTTTATTACTTTATTTTGCTTTTGCTGCCTCTTCTTAAAAATACTCAATTGCATTTATTCTGCTGCATTTATTACTGCTTGTAAGTAGCCTGATTAAATTGCAACTGTTATTCTAAGCCTTTTGGTTTAAACACTTGGGCTTCAGGTGAGTTGTTTTACATTAATAAGGCTTGTGGTCTGCACTCTTGAGGCAGGACAGGTAGGTTACATCCTTCTAAGTTGGGAGTTGCTGATTGAAGGATTAGTGTTTGTTATTCTAAAAGTGTCTTAGCTCTGGTTTAAGCCCTTGAGCTTCAGGCCAGTTATTTTACATTAAGAAGGTTTATCTTCTGCACTCTTGTAGGAGGATAGGGTAGATCCTTCCTTTCTGAGCTGGGAATTTCTGGTTAAAGGCTTATTGTGCCTGCTTATTTGAACTGTCTCTTTCTGAAATTGGTGCACCTTGTTTGCTGTAGCATAAACTATATTCAGGCCTGCTGAATCTAGCTTTGTTTGTATAACTTGCGCAGTAATCCAGGCCATCTTTTTTGGAGAAGGTTCCCCTGCACCCAAGTGGCAGGAGTGTGCAGCTAGAACTTGTCTGATTGAAGACTGCTAGAACAAGGCTCAGTTTTAGCTTTTTTATTGGTTAATTGGTTAATTCGTTTAAATCAGTTTGCTCATCTGCTGCTGTTATATTTAAAAAAAAGTTCTAGCGTGTTTTCTTGCCTTTCCTGTTACTAGAGTAGTCCAGATACAGATTTGCTGTATTCAGGACTGTATTGTAGCTTCTGAGTTTGCTAGACGTTTCTGTGTTAGAGGAAAGCCTCTCAGCTTATCAGTGGGAGTGGTAAGCACTAGGTAGCCTATATTCCACAAGAGGAGTGGTTTCTAGCTCCCTTTCAACTTTCTGCTTTAAAAGCTCATGTTTGAATGGGTTTGCGCGCCGTGCAGTGCCACTAAGGTTGGGTAAACTCTTACTGGTGCCAGTCTGCTCTTCAGTTTTTCCCTTAGATCTTGCTAGTTCTCTTCTCTCTTGCATTTAACTAGCTTATTCACCTGGCACTTCATCTGGCTTCTTGTAGCAATTATTGTAGCACACGTAAATGCTAACAGCATTAAACATCCTATAAGGAAACAGCTCCAGTACTTATTACTAATGATCATCCCTCCTGGCATGTCTAAATGTCATTTCCCTGTGCTTTCTCCTATTAACCTGGTGAACTTGGGCATTCTGAGGCAGTGTAGCAACTGCCTTATGTACATAGACAGCCCTCTCCTCTTACCTCCCAACACTCTGATTTGTGAGAGATGCACTTATATATCCAAATTGGAAGACATGCACTCTCCAGCCAACACTGGAATAGCTATTCAAGAAGAGAAGGTCAACACCTTCACCACACCACATGGAACACATAGCCCTCCAGAACACCCACAATCACAGCCAGGATCCAACACATAACACACTCACTCAGGTCACTCCACAACAAGTACAAGTATGACTCTGTCATTGTCCATGTGGATGTGAATGACCTGAGATGCACCTCCTTGGACTACATGAAAAGAGACATGGAGTAGCTCTCAGATTATGTGGCCCAGGCAGGTATGACCCTAGCCCTGAGCAGCATCCTACCATCACCCAGAATGATACCACAGTACAAGCAGAAAATGATTGACTTCAGCAATTGTCTAACTTTCTGGTGTCATTCTAAGGGTATCCAGTATCTGTCTGCTTGAGATGATATGACTAACAGACCTTGATGCTTTGCCAGAAATGGCCTGCATCTGTCACCCCTAGGTTTCCGGATACTGGCTAATGCTCTTGCCACTCCTATAGTACCTTTTTTTTAGGTGGTGTTCCAAAGACCAAATTACCACCATAACAGCAATAAATAAATGCAATCTGAGGGTCATGCTGCTCAATGCTAGAAGTCTAAATCTCAAGATGCACTTGTTCAAAGCACACCTCAAAATGGAGAACATCTACATTTGTGCTGTAATGGAGGCCTGGTTTAAAGCAGCAGAAAGCATGCCTGCACTACCAGGCTATAACTCATTCCACACCTTTCGGCCCCAGAACATGGACTGAAGCTCCAAAGGTGGTGGCATCTCCATATTCATAAAGGATATGCACACCTCCATACTAGTAGCCCAGTGTAATTCATCAGAGATACGTCAGGTACAACTAAAAGTGGGTAATACAGCGATTCAGGTCGTAGCCTGCTATAGCTCCCCAACCATGTCCTAAGATTCTCACTCCATGTTCCTAAGCACCCTGGAAACTATTAAGGTCCAACCCAACACTCTCATACTGGGTGACTTCAACTACCCCTCCATCAACTGGGAAAACTACTCATGCACGAATATACTTGCTCAACACTTCCTGGAATTCATTAATTCCAATGCACTGGACCAGCTCATTCTTACCCCACTAGACAAAGCAACGTCTTTGACCTGGTTATTACTAACATGGGCAACCATTGCTCAACACCAATAGTCAATTCCTTCCTGGTTAGATCCTACTATAATCTAATTACCATGGAAATCCACATCTCATCCACGCAAACAGCAAAGGTAACCACCATGAAAAACTTCTCCAAAGTTGACTTTGGGCTCCTAAAAACAGAGGTGGCTAACTTCACAGTACCTATGCAAATGGAAAATATGTGCATGACTGCCGATTTGTACACCAATGCACTGTACGAACATGTACATAAATGCATAGAACTAGTCATACCCAACAGAACCAAGATGCTCTCCTCCAAGAAAAGGAAGCCAATCTGGTGGTCCCCTGCCATTAACAAACTCTACAACAGAAGGAAGAAACTGTTACACAAAAAGGTGAAGTCCCAAGACTAGAAAAATTCCCTTATTAGTCTCAACAAAAAGTTGAGATCCCTCATCAAATCCTCTAAAGCTAGCTGTGAAGGCAGAATTGTGTGAGACACTAAAAACAACCACAAAGCCTTCTACAGTTATGTCAAGAATCTGCACAGCAATACCCAGATTTTCTTTGAGTTACTGCACAATGGCACCTTCTATACTGAGCCAACAGATATTGCCAACATACTGGCTAACAGATGCTGTGCCAACTTTACCCCTGTCTCCCCCCAAAGAACCAATCACAATACCAGAAGAATGCCAGGCACCCAGCATTAATGCAGCACAGGTTAAAGCTGCATTGTCCAAGGCCAAGAATACAGCTTCCATGGGAGCCGACAATATCCCTAGCTGTGTTCTAAATGAACTATAAAGTGAACTGGCACCACACCTGTGTGCCCTATTCAATCAGAGCCTCACCTCAGACTTTATCCCTACAGAATGGTGCACTGCTAACAGTCATCCCTCTCCATAAAGGGGGAGCGACTACAGACCCTGGAAATTATCGCCCCATTAGCCTGATGAGTCTGATATGTAAGACTACAGAGCACATCATCATGGACCTAATTAACAAGGATATAGGGAATCTCCAAACTCTGGGTCCCATGCAATTTGGTTTTGTGAAGGGTAGATCATGCCTGCTCAACCTGGTTGACATCTTTGAGTCAGTCACCAGAGCTGTGGATGAGGGAAGGCAGTTCATACAGCCTACCTTGATCTGGCCAAGGCCTTTAATACTATTCCCCACTCAGGAATTATTGATAGACTCACCAAACTAGGTATCAACCCCTATATAACTAGATGGGATGCAAATTGGCTCACAGATAGAACCCACAGTGTGAAAGTAGCAGACTCCAAATCAAACTGCTGACCAGTCATACATGGAGTCCCACAGGGATCAGTCCTGGGTCCTCTTCTGTTTGGTATCTACTTCTCAGAAGTGCAGGCCAACATGGATGGACTCTGGCTGACCAAGTTCACTGATGATTGCAAGCTGGGAGCCATTATTAACTCCCCAAGTGATGTAGACATCCTACAGAAAGGCCTCACTGAGACCGACTGGTGCTGAAACCATGACCTTAAGCTTAATGCCAAAATATGCGCATCATTCCATTTGGGAAAAACTCAGTTCCCACTAATTACCACACTGATGGTAGCCCATTGAACACTGAAGATGTTATAAGAGATCTGGGGACACAAGTTGACAGCAACCTCTCCTTTGACCACTACATCGCCACTGTGGTCAGAAAGTCCTTCTATGTGGCACATCTCATTACCAAGGGTTTTGCTTCCAGGAAGAAAGAGGTCATCGTCTCTCTCTACTCTTCCCTCATTAGACCGGTCATTGAGTGTAATTCCCCATTTGGCATGTACCTCACTCGACACATGCAACAGCTGGAAAGGCCACAAAAGTACCTCATAAAGAGGATCCTAGGCCTTAAACACATGGTCTACATGGACAGACTCAAAAAAAACTCCAGCTTTTCTCTGTCTCATATCGTCTATTAACAGGCTATCTCTGCTTGATTTACAAAGTCATGTCTGACCCAGCCCTGTTAGAAATATTACACCTAAAGAAATTCCAATCCCTCCACACCACACACTCCAGGGACCTCAACCTCATTACCACAATCAACAGAACATGCTGGAGGGACAGGTTCATAACTCAGAGACTGCCCATGCTCTGGAATAGACTTACCATACATGTCAATCAGAGCACCTCACTGGCTCTTTTCAAGAGAAATCTTGATGAGTGGATGGGAAATAGAAAGTTCACCCCGGGGATCACTCCAGTGGCTCTACTTGATAGAGGTACCAGGATCTAACGGCGGCATGATGCCAGGGCACTTCTATGGGCTAGGCTTGTAAAGGCTCCAGGACTGTTGGCCTAGTACACACCTATGAACCAATGAATCTATGTATCAGAGTAATGCAGTAATATCTCTCCTCATTGCTAGATATACACTGTGATTCATTTTATATTACTTCAAATTGCTATCCCCAAATTTTTTTTTTTTTTTTGGTGAATGCTTCTGATAATATTGCATTCTGCATTTGCTTGCCACTTGTCAACATGAAATGTACTTTCATGGTTTAAGGGGAAAAGTGAAAAATTTAGTTTAGGCTCCCTTATGTAGAGCAAACCAGCCTGGTGGCATTGAGTGTCCATCAGCACTCTGGCTAGTATTCAGTAAACAAAATACAGCTGTCAGATAACTTTCTCTGTGATAGAAGGAGTAAGTGCAGTGAGCTTTAAGAAAAAGGAATGGCTGATGTATAGTTTGAATCTATTTTAATCATAATTTTACAGAGGGTGATATGAATACTTATTTAATCACATTTTGTGATGCCATTGCGTTGCTGTTTAAAAATCAAATATTGTCAGTATTGCTAGCAGCATGCGAGCTGTTGTGTGCCCACTTTCATGTTATTTACCATTAACTGCAAGTCTTATAATGTGTTCAACATAGCACATATATAATGATGCAGTGAGAAGTGAGATGAATGAATATGTCACTTGAATGCACTTCTTGCTCTGGTCATTCCTATATATGGCAATTGATTACATTTAATTTACAGTTAGCTTTTTTCTTTCGTATTTTTTTTCCTAAAGCCTTTTTCATTTGCTCATCATTCAGCAGCAGACAAACATGGTTCATTGCCTAAAGAAAGAAGTGAAAATTTTAATTTAGTCTGCCTTATGTAGAGCAAATATGCCTAGTATTGGTTCATGGCTCCCAACACCATGGATATTAAGTATTGCAGAGAATGCACCTGACAGATGTCCAAATCTGTGGCACACATTGTAAGTGAAGTGAAATGAGTGAAATAAGGCACATGCTGCATTGTTTTACTCCTGTTTAGAGGTCATATTGCAATCATTTATAATATGTATTTTTTTTCATTTTAATCTGCATTTGCTCTCTACTTGGCAATGGGCAAATGGTTCAACACCTAAGAAAAAAGAGACAATTTTGTTTAGCTTGCCTTATGTAGTGCAAACACATCTAGAAATGGTGAACTTTCCTCTGGTCTCTGGATAGTACTGATTGGAGAAACTCCACCTACACATACCTATCTGTGTGTCACATGGTCTAAGTACAGTGAGTTTAGATAAAGGAAATACAGTAATTGGCTTAGAGTTCAGATCAAGATAAAATATACACTTATAAAGGGTGTAAGAATCCAATTTCTTATACTATTTTGATTAGGATTGTAAAACTAAGGAAAAATGTTAATGTTAAGCATGTTTTTTGTAAGCAATGTGTGAGTAATGCTTGCGTAAGTAAAGTTTTCTATTTAGCAACTACCATCCATGCTTCACATATAACCTCAAGCTAGTGTGTGTTCAATTTCTCAAAACAATAAGGATGAGATTTCATTTAAAAATCACTTTCATATGTATAATGGGCACAATGCGTACGTTATAAACACCATGACACATCACATGTCCTATGTGCTTAGGACAGTATATCATGTGGAGCACGTGTGTAACACTCCCCAACCTGTATTAATCAGCTCATTTAACTACATTCATCTGAAATATATTTGCAAACAGAAATACTGACTTTTACATAAGAATGCATTCCCTGGACTAATATGCAGGACTCTCTGAAGTATATCCACATTCATTTATGAAATTAGTATATTTCTAATTTCCATACTTTGTAGCTCTCTTGTGTCAAAGTCTATTAATAAGTACATTTCAGTTTTTGCATTCGTTATCTTATGGGTTCAATCCCCAGCTGGTACAACAACACTTTAACATTGCATAAGCCCCAGCATCACAATATTTCATAGTTCAGCCTCTTTCTCCTTTCAAACTGCAAGGATTAAAAACCATGCCATTAAGTATTCCATTGTTGAAAACTGGAACCTGTCCCAATAAGTTGAACATCATTCATGGTAAAGCTAAATATCTCACATGGCAATGCTCAATGCCAAGTTTCACACCTTTGCTGTTACGTGATGTAAGTAGTACCAATGTGTCCGCCAAAGAATCCATCTACTCTCAATTGTGCAAACAGATTTGGCAAAGCTGTGTGTCTTTGCCTACAACCAGTTACATATGAGATCTGAACTGGGTACCAAGTCAGACATGTTTTGTTAGCTTGACTTTTGCAGACATGTCTGGCAAGGGAGAGAGTGGTGCTAAATATAGGGCACAAAGGTTAAGTGTTGAGGAGTCCAGTATATTTGTGGCACTCCTCATGAAGTGTTACAGCTGCAGATTAATTCAGAGGGATTATACTGGTTCTCGATATAAGGTTGAGGCTTGGAATAGCTTAGCCATGGCTGTCACCAGTGCAACTGGCATTCCACTCACTGGGAACAATGTCATTGCCAATATAGTGACCTTATGAAGCACACAGGACCTCCTATGCCAATGGCAGGCTGCATTTAGGACTGCAAACACCCCTCAGTTGTGTAAGTATACTGACCCATAACCTGTCTATGACATGGCATTAATGATCTACTTAGCCAACACAATTAACCATTATTCTTTAACTTATATTTATTTTATTGTACTGCACAGCTGCAATAGAAATAGCTCCAAACCATGAGGCACACCAGGAGAAATTCATTTGCCTGAGAGAGACATGGAGTAAGTATGACTCAGGTTCAAATTCAAGCCAAAATCTTATTTTCAGTCCCTCAGTCACTAGCATCTTGTGCAGGAATGCCTCAGCCTTGATATCAAGCAGCGTGCCTGGCCAAATACCTCTTGCCCTTGTGCCCTTGCATTAGGCCATGAGAATACCAATTTAACTTTGTGTGAGTTCAATACCCAGAATAAGTAATTATTGTTTAATGCAGGATAGCATTTTCTAAACAATTAAGAGCAAGATTATGTTAGTAACAATTCAGGTGTGATAATTACAGTTATTACATTTGAATGCATATATCCTATCCATCATAGAGGAAATAAAGACTGTTCTTTCCTATATCCTAGCAGTGAGATTTCTCTGTTTTATGATACATTCATACCTTAACATCATATATGGATGTGGCAAAGGTGTACAATATGAAATTATCATAATTGTTTATGTATTGCTCCAAAAATTGTATTGAATAAATAAATTAAGGTGACATGCCAAGGTTATAATTATTGTTTGAGGTCTTCTCCACCCTAGCTCTTTTTTTCTGGGGGGGGGGTTATAATTTATTAACATTCTTCTGTTTGTATACCTTGCTGCTGAAAACAAAATGACCAGTAGCACAGAGCGGCTGACTGATCACTGCTACATGACCTGACATACCTTCACAGATATCAGCACAGGCACCCAGCACTTTGGGGTCATAACCTGTCAGTGTTGCCTCAACAACCTCTCCCCTACCTGCTTCACCTTCATCTGGTAGCTCTGCCCCAGCTGCCAGTACAGTGGTACCCTCCAGGCGCAGTACCAGCATGGTTGGTGATTTTGTCACCAGGCAAGAGCTGACAGGACTGCAGGAGAATATCACGGAGTGAGGCCTTGCTGTATGTATTAGCAGGGTTGTAAAGGCCCTCTGTTTGATTGCAAAGATGATGGCAAATCTGGTACTGATGCAACGAGCTGGTATATCAGACAGTGAAAGCAGTTCTGAGGGTGATGACAAGATTCACACTGTTCTCACACTGGACGTGGGTGTACCTCTGATGTCTCATACCTATCCCCAATCATGGCATCCTCCATCCTTTTGTCTCCATCACCACCCCTGTATGTCTTGTATGTCTTGTATGTCTGTGCATGCTTTTGAACCTACCCTACCCACCTGACCCTCTCATTTCTAAGCAGCTCCCATGGCATTCTTCTGTCCCCCTTCACCAAATAAATAAATAAAAAAATGTGTGTCTATCCCACAAAAAAGTTATGCCCCATACATAGTTCTCAACTTTGCCTATTTGATTTGTTCCAATTGGCATTATAGCATTATTCTGTTGTTGTCACCCTTCACTGGCATGGTGACTTTCCAAAGTCATGAAATTGTGTGTACAATTGTACATTTATGTTGTGAAAAAGGGGATAGCTACAGTGCTCTCCCATTCTAAATCCTGTATTCATTCTCCTGTGTCATAAACTCTTGTTTCAACCCCATTTTCTCCACTGTCCTCTCCACCTCTTTTTCATCATTTAATCTTGTCAAAAATATATTCATACATAGCACACATGGTCAGAAATGGCCCATGGAAAAACCTTCACTTCATGTCCTCAACATCTGCATAGATGCTGACATAACACGACAGTGCTGAGTGACTATGAACGCTGTTCAACTTTTTATTGCAAAAGCTGCTGATTTCAGTTTAATCCACAGTGGTCCAGTAACTTTGCAACAAAGTCCTTAAATCCAGTGTGCTATTTGAGTAAGGAATAAAGGCAGACTAAAGGCTGTACAGAGAAACAGTTAAGGTAACAGTTCGTAGGCAGCTGGATGCAATGAAGTAAGAGCTCCTATGTGGTATCTTGAAATAACTTTCCTGTTTGTAAACTGATGTTATTGCAAAGTGTCATGGATTCAATTACAGCTGTTTGTCAATTTATTAATTCATGATATTTCATATTCCTCTCATCAAACATCTACATTTCTTTCCATATACAAGACATCATTAAGAAAAACTCTGCAGCCCCAAAAGGGAGGCTTATTAAGCCAACCTTATCTTAGTTATGTCTTCATGTTTGTTGCACTCTCCTATCCCTTATTTCTCTCTGTAGCAAGCAGTTTATTGTACAGGCGGGGATGGTGTTAACTTTTTGGGGGGCCCCCTGAAAATGTCAAGCTGGGGCTGCCTGGTCACTTCCAGTGTAAATATCACCCTGTCACTGTCACCCCTCCTAAGCACCCTTTCAGTTCACACTGTAAATTATTAGGAGTAGTAGGCACAGACTGATACCTCCCAACACAAACACAAACACACACAAACACACACACACACACACACACACACATGCACAGTGCTCCCCTCTGTTCCCCCTAGTCGTGGGCTTTTTTTTCTTCCTTTCTCAAATTTTGCTTTACTCTTCAGCTTTTTTAAGATGCCATAACTTTCTATGTGGTCTGAACTGCATTTTAAAGTTTTTTTCTTTTTACACAAACTTATTGTCCTATGGTGGCATAATTAAGCAAATAAATTCAGTGTTGCTGTTCAGCTTAAGTTTCCCTTGCATCCTTTCAACACATATTTTCCAACCAACACAGCACAGTAATAGCAATTTAGAAAATAACTCAATGAAGCTGGCGCTCCTAGAAGCCATAGGGTTATAGATGCACTGGGATGTATTTTACAGCATTTTCCCAACCTTTTACGCCAAAGGTGGTCTAAACAAAAGTCATGAGTAGGAATAAAATTCACTCTTATTTTTTTCTTTCAAGAAAGACATACATTGTACCCAGAGCTTAATGTTCAAACCTGATAAAATAGTTGCTCACAATAAGCTAAGAAGCCAATTGCTGTGAAGATGCACAGGTCTTATCCAGGAATTCTGCCTGCCTCTCTAACCCCCGAAAAAAGACAGTCCCTGCCTATGCATACCTCTGGTGTTAGATTAAGATGAAAGCAGAGGTACAAATGAGCACAGTCATGCATTTTAAGTGACCAATGTCATATATATATATATATATATATATATATATATATATATATATATATATATATATATATATATATATATATATATATAAAATGCCTCCTCACTCCTTACCCCTAACACCTGCCTGGTGTGTGATTGTGAGGAAAGTGGAAATAAAATAATGACTACAGTAATGTATTCCATTTTGTTCCTCATAGACACTGCCCTGCTCTTACATGAGCTATAGCAATCTTCTTTGTGCATCTAGGAGGTCTGTAAGAAAAGTAAAAGAAATGGCCACACCACCCCCAACCCAAACACAAGCTATAATGACTTCCTATGCACACCTCTAAGCTTTGACTGTGATAAAATTTAAAGAAGTAATGAATACACAGTGCCTCCCCACATAACCTACATCAACTATCTTAGGGTTGCCACCTATCTGTTTTTATCTGGACTATCCAGAAATCAAACTGATTCTCCAGTAGTCCGGACAAACTCTGTACAAACTCCGGTATTCTGTTTCAAAAAAGGAAACAGACTATCAGAGTTTGTTAAATTGGCTGATTTACTATACTTTTTTTACAGAAAAACATAGTAAATTGGCTAAAAGCAGGCATCAGGAACAGAAAAAGAGGGCATACTCGTCCACTGATGTCATAGTGATGTCACAAAATGGGTCGAATGCGGGTGGGAGCTGAGCAGGAATGGGCAGAGTTATGGGTGATGTGAGGGGTGTTGTCTTACTCCAGTTTTAGCCACAATGAAAGGTGACAACCCTAAACCTTCTGTACACACATCTGAGCAGGGCTGATTTTAGAATGGGAGTGCTTGAGAGCAATAGCCACCACTGTCTATGTCAAAATCCATTTTTACAATCAAATGAATTGTGGGGCACCAGACTCCTAGAAGATCTAAGTGTCTAAATGTTGTGTGATATATCTTATGCCATACTTTTGAAAGATAATTACTTGTTAACTTCATTTTACTGCCACCCAGAACAGTAATGTATGTGTCCTAGCATTATTGGACATGTGCACAGAAAAAACAGTGATATTTTACACATACACACACACACACACACACACACACACATACACACACACACACAAAACCCATTGTAATACTAGTTTTGCACTTATTTCAGCAAATAGCAATGCATTATAAAACACTGGTACAGCCACACCAGATCAGTACCTACTGTTTAGCAGATGTTAAACAACAACAGAGGTAAGTCACTTTTATTTACCCCATTGAGAAGTAATGGATTCCTGGCACTGTCCACGCTTTCATAGACAATCCCTGATTTTGCCTCATAATGTTGCTCTGTATCTTGCAACAAAGTTTGATTTGTTGGTAAATCATTCAGGATTACAGACAGTCAATAAATCCAGACATCAGAGTTTCATACTTCTTATTGTCCAGAAAATGCATGTTGATGCAAAATATGTTGTTCTATTTAATTTTTAAGTGAACTACAGTAATATTTAAAACATGTTCATGATTTTGAGCCTTTACTCAGATATTATTTTTCTTTGCTAAGAATTCTTGAGCAAACATTATAGTATGTGGTATTCTGCCAGCATTTATAAAACTCCCTGAAAGAGAAAACCATTCCTGAAGACTGGGAGCATCAGTTTTTCTTATAATGCAAAGTTTGCACTTAGATCAGTCACTCTGGGCTACTGATCTCTAGTGCTTACCTTGCTCATGTAAATTATCAGCTTTATCCTAACAGGATCATAGAACAACCCTGTTCGGGTTAAAGAGCATATCAGAAAATGAATATATTTTTTTCTCCTCATTTTTACCCCAACTAACAGCAACAGCTTTTTTGAGGCCACCACACACTCAGGGATGATTAAGGAGAAGTTCCCGCTGCTACAGCCGCTGGTATTGCAGGTACCTAAAGCTGGCTATGTTGTTGGTTTTAGTAGGGAGAATATCCACCAGCAGGATTTAACTAAGCCGCTACCACTGTTTCAGTGGCAAAATACTTAGTGGAAATGTGAAGCCTGTTACTTGACAAAACACAGTTTACTATAATCATGGTTATCTATGAAATTTAAAGGAGATATAAATAAGAGCTATTATTGCCTACTTGGTTTATTAAGTTCACAAGATTACTGTACTAGCTTTTGTTGATTTGACACATGTTAAAAAATATCAAAATAAGATAACTTGCTGTGGCTGGTGCCACCCCCCCCCCCAAGTTCAGGGAGCCACCAGCGAATGCAGGGATCGCTGGTCCCTAAAGATAGCTATGTGCACAGAGCATGACAGATTAATGATAATTTAATAAGTAAGAGGAACACATCATACAGATATTCTTACACATCACATAAGACATATTGTTGCAATTCCTGTCTGTCTCTGTCTCTCTGTTCACAGATTCTGCTTCATTAAGTTGTCGCTCTGCTCCAACTGTATTTAAATGTTGCAAAGTAATAATTCCTTTGTGGTATGACGCGCTAATGCTCACATGTATAGGCAGATTTTTTTACTAATTGTAAGGGTTCTAATGCAGCCATTAGCTAAATGTTACTGTTTTTGTTACACTATTTTATGTGTACCTACTGGCTACATATTGTTATGAGCCACCATTATTCTTCTTCACGCATAAGTTACTTTGTCCCTGCCTCCACCTCACCCTGTCAATGTACCTTCTCTCTTTTGTATTATTATTCTTCAAACATGTGCGTGTGTGTGTGTGTGTGTGTGTGTGTGTGTGTGTGTGTGTGTGTGTGTGTGTGTGTCTGTGTGTAAAACGCATGGTGTTATAACCACTTCCTCTGAGAACAATACATTTAAATTTGCACACAGCTCCCTTATCCCACTTTTTACAGAAACATCCTCTCTGAAACATGCTGATGAGGTCACCCTGATAAATGTGCACTGTCTTCTCTTATAAGTCAAACATCGCCTGTACTGCTTGCAACTAAAACTGGGCTCTCTGCATTGTGTAACTGGATAGGTATGATGTTTGGTGATCAATATGGGAAATGTGTGTTTGTGTGTGTGTGTGTCTGTGTGTGTGTGTGTGTGTGTGTGTGTGTGTGTGTGTGTGTGTGTGTGTGTGTGTGTGTGTGTGTGTGTGTGTGTGTGAGGTGGGGTGTTTAGTGTTAGGTGAGCATGTCGTCCAACACAGCTGTGCTCAATCAACTTCTAGTCTGGAGAAACAATTTAAACTGCTAGATGACTCCACCATCCCCTTATCCCACCTTTCACAATGACAACTTCTTTGTAACACAAGGGTGTAGCTAGGCATACTCTTTGCACTCTACTGAGTGTAATTTTCTATACATTGCTTAGAGAAAACACTTTTTTTTTAGGACATGCTAAGTCCACTTTGTCTAAATTAATGCCTCCAGTATGAGGTTCATGGACTGGAAAATATCCATGTAATGGTTCTTGAAGGAAATTAATGCAAACAGTTAAGTGCTGGGGAGAGGGCATTTCATTTTTTAAATGACAGGTGGATTGGGGGACAGCAATAAGAGCACACAATTATGAAATTATATTCTCTGGCTACACCTCTGGTGCAACATACTGGTTGTGCCATTATTTCTGAAGTGAACAGAAGTGAAGTGTCAGTTTAGGTGCTTTCTTATTTATTATTTTAAGCAAGGAAATTGTTCTTTACATAAAATAACAAATAAATAATTATTCACAGCTGCAACAACCTTTTCTACAGGGATGCAGCTGTTTGTTCATTGCCATCCCATGTTTCATTAAGAGTAAAGTGAATACAAAGCTGATGAATATATTAAAAAGTGTATCTGACTAGCTGCATGTATTAGTAGACTGCTGATTTGGAGGTAAGTAGGCTTTTTAAATACTGCTAGGAAACCAGATTTTTTGGGGGGGGCAGTGTTCTGTGGAAGAAATCAATTTGCCCCCTTTGTTTGCTAGTTTAAAGTCTGGCATTAAGGGTTAGGGTGCATTTCTGTGAAATAAATTGGAAAATGCACTTTTATTGATATGCTTCAAGGCAATCAAATGGGGCTAACAGTGCTATGGATGAAATAACTTGCCCTCTTTATTTGTGCAGGTTACAGTCAGGTATTGAAGTCTACACCAGTGTGCATTTGTGTGAAATAAATTGAATCACAATAATTTTTGAGGGGGGGGATTTAGCTGTTTCCTCCTTCATTTGCTCAGTTTGATGTCTGATATTAAATATTAGCATGCATTTCTGTGAAATAAATTAGAATGTTTATTCTGTATTTATTTTTTAAATACTGACACACAACTTGACTGAAGGGGCTAGCTGTACAGTGGATGAAAGTAGAATATCTCTTCCTTTGGTCAGTTTAAAGTCTGACATTAAAACCTAGTGTGAATTTGTGTGAAATAAATTGGAATAAATGCTCATTTGTAATATGCTTGAAGGCAAGTGGATTGAGAGGGAACGATGCACAATGGATGAAAGCAACTTGTTCTCATCATTTGCTGTGTTTAAATTCAGACATTAAGGGCTAAAGTATACTCATGAGAAAAAGACTGAAATATTTACTCTTTGGTCAATCTTTGTGCTAAACAAGTTTAAAACTGTCCTTAATTTCTCAGAATGTTTGGTCTATAAATTACCCTCTTGTTGTTTGCTCAGCTTGCAGTCTGGCCTTACAAGTCTACTTTGTATTCATGTGAAATAAGTTGGAATATTTACTTTTTGGATGCTGCTTTTGTGAATGTTAAATGAAAATGTTTATGAATTTACAGAATGTCCCCTGACTGTCTCATTGTTTTTGTCTGTGTCTCATGAAATTTGTGTTTTCTTACAAAGTAATTGAAAACTCCTGTCACTGAATGGGGAAGATCACCAACTATGGTTGAAAGCAATCTACCGTCTTGTTATAATTTCATCTTACATACTGCCTTTACAGGACTAGTGTGCATTTGTATAAAATGAGCTATTGAGCACTGTCTGCATGAAAACAAATTGAGACGGTCCCTTATTTTGCAAAATATCCCTGACTTTTCCTCATTTTGATCCTTTCATAACTGGTGGTCAAGGACACCACATACACAAGTGCTATAGATATAGCCAACCTACTGGCAGACATGTTCAATGAATCTTCACTCCTCTGTCCCCCCCATCAGTAAAACAGGACATCCCCAATACCTTCCCCCTCCCCTTATCTCTAAGCAGCCAGTCATCACTACCCTCTCAAAGGCAAAAAATACAGCCTCCATGGGACCTGATAACATCCCAGGCTGCATCCTACATGAACTCAGGCAAGAACCTGCATTACCATTAGGCACCCTATTCAACCAAAGCTTGAGTACCAGCTTCATCCCAGCTGAGTGGAAGGCAGCTACTGTCATCCCTTTGTGCAAAGGTGGACCATCCACCGATCCATGGAAATTATAGACCCATCAGGCTAACTAGCCTGATCTGCAAGGCCATGGAGCGGATTATCATTGACCTCATTAACAAGAGCATTGCCAATATCCAGACACTTAATCACACCCAGTTTGGTTTTGTCAAAGGGAGGTCACACCTGTTAAATTTGATCAATTTCTTTGAGACAGTCACCAAGGCCATGGATGAGGGGAAGATGGTGCACACCACCTACTTTGACCTGGCCAAAGCCTTTGATACTATTCCCCACTCAGGTATAATAGATAAACTCTCTCAACTAGGCATCAATCCATATGTTACTAGATGAGTAGCAAACTGGCTCACTGACATAACCCACCTAGTCAAAGTAGGGGAAGCAACCTCAAGTAGACCAGCAACAAGCAGTGTACCCCAGGGATCGGTCTTGGGGCCTCTGTTGTTTGGGGTATAATTCTCGGAGGTGCAGGCCAAATCTACTGGGCTATGGCTGAACAAGTTTGCAGATGACTGCAAGCTGGGTGATGTTATCAATTCCCCTAGTGATGTGGACATCCTTCAACAGGGTCTCACCCAAACAAATGACTGGTGGAAGAAACATGGCCTCAAACTGAATGCCAAAAAATGCATCATCATCATCTCTTTTAGGGACAGTGACATCCCCACAAATTATCACATTGATAATAAGGTACTAAGCAACCAATCAGTCAAGAAGGACATGGGCCCCAAGGTTGATAGCAAACTCACGTTTGACCACCATATTGCCTTTGTTGTATGGAAAGCTTTCTACATGGCCCACTCATAAGTAAGGGTATCTCATCCAGGGACAAGGTGGTCATAACATCCCTGTCTTCCCTTATAAGACCCATTATTGAGTACAATGCCCCTTTTGGCATGTACCTCACAAAAGACATCCAGCAGCTGGAGAGACCACAGAGGTTCCTCACCCAGAGAATCCAGGGCCTCAAACATCTATCCCACACAGATGGGCTAAAATGCCTGTCCCTCTACTCAGCCTCCTACAGACTCCTCAGAGGTGACCTCTGTCTGGCATACAAAGCAATCTCAGACCCTGCCCCAATGGGACTGCTGCATATCCACAAGTCAAGCTCCACTTGAGTAACCTGCACACATGACCTCAACCTGGTCTGTGACATCAATATGACTTGGTGGGACAGATTTGTGTCACAGGGACTCCCTATTTTGTGGAATAGATTCCCTCTCCATGTAAAGCAGAGTACCTCATTAAACCTTTTTAAGCGCAACCTGGATAACTGGATGGGGAACAGAAAATAGACCCCTGGGATTCCACCTGTGTCCCTGCTGGACAGTGGCATAGGGCGCTGACTTAATGGAACATGGATTACATTTTTGGCTAGGCTTGTAAGGGCCTCAGGGCCAATAGCTTAGTAATTTTCTATGATCCTATAACATTGTGGGTTTCTGTAAATCCTTGAGTATTGCAGTTACTAAATAATGGCAAGGATTTGAGTTTCAGACATCATGTTCTTTAAAACGTGCATGCTAATGCAAAATCTTTTATTCCAGCAGCGTTAAGCATGTAGTAGTAATATTTAAAATCGTTGTTGTGTGAGACTATTTGCACTATTTCATAGTCTATTGGAGTTTTCTACAATATGACTTCATTTCCACTGCAGCAATGTGTGATGGATGTAAGGAAATAAGTTAATGGAGCTATGTAGTCAAATTATTAATAGTGAGTCACTTAGGAAAATGGAGCAAGGACGTGTACTTTGTGACTCACATTTTGGAGGATAAAGAAGTGAATGACTCCTTGGAATATGTGAAAACTAGGATAGGGTAGTGGACTGGCTTTACAAATAAGTCACTAGATGCTGAGATGCTGTACAGATTGCTGTCATCAGTGGCACATACGGCATATGGGCATTGGGCAATGTTAGCCCAGTTTCTCAAATGGTATGAAAAAAACAAATTTCTCAGTTACAGCAGTCTGTGATGAAAAGGACATTGATACTGGTGATTTCTCAGAGAATAACATGCAGCAAAGGGCTCTTTTTTGTGTGTCAGAAAGGAATGTAAGTGGTGTAAATTAAGGTACAAGTTGTCATTCACAGTGGTGTTGAAATATTTTTCCACCAGGAATGCAGCTGATCAGCTTAGCTCATTCCACAATTAATATTTTACAGGGATTACAATTTACTTTGGACAAGATGAACAGGATTCTGTAGCTTCAGATTCTGGGAAAGGTAATGACTGCTGTAAAATTATCCAAATAGGAGAAGATTATGAGACTGTATCAGAACAAAGAAAAGGCCAGGCAACCATGACCTATTTTTTGTTTACTATGTGATGGGAAGAAAGACTTCTGTGATCACTTGTAGGGATTCCACACACTGATGTTGTTGTAATGATGTTCACTGGTGACTAATATATTCCTTGAGCCTAAATATTATATGGGAATTTTAATTATGTTCAGTTGTACTGGGCCAGTGACAATGTTTTATGCAGTAGCATCATAAAAAAACTATATAATGGATGTTGTACTGAACTTGCAACATCACTTGGGACTTCTGTTTATGTTTGAGTATGTTGCTAAACTGCAAGAATTAAAAAATGATGTCATTGCAGTAGAATATTCAATAGTCAGTTTATTGAAAGCAATCTATTCTAAAGACATTAACTGTTGTATTGTGATATTCAAGATTATATGAAAATGTTATATGTTAAACATTCCAATAATGTGGAAGTATCTACAGAAAGGCCTCACTGAGACCAATGATTGGTGTCAGAACCATGGCCTTAAGCTCAATGCCAAAACTTGTGGCGTCATCACCTTTGGGAAAAACCCAGTTCCCATGAATTACCACATCAATGGTAGTCCATTGAACACAGAAGGCGTCATAAGAGATCTGGGAACACAGGTTGACAGCAACCTCTCTTTTGACCACCATATTGCCACTGTGGTCAGAAAGTCCTTCTGTGTGGCACATTTCATTAATAAGGGTTTTGCATCCAGGAAAAAAGAGGTCATTGTCTCCCTCTGCTCTTCCCCTCATTAGGCCACTCATCGAGTACAATGCCCCATTTGGCATGTACCTCACTAGACACATACAACAATTGGAGAGGCTGCCAAAATACCTCACAAAGAGGATCTTAGGCCTTAAACACTTGTCCTATATGGACAGACAAAAAACACCAACAATTCTCTGTCTCATATTACCTACTTAGAGGCGATCTCTGCTTGTCTTACAAAGCCATTTCTGATCCAGATCTGTTAGAAATGCTACATCTAAATAAATCCAAACCCCTCCACACTACATGCTCCAGAGACCTCAACCTCATTACCACAATCAACAGAACAAGCTGGAGAGACAGGTTCATAACCTAGAGACTGCCTATGCTATGGAATGGACTTCCCATACATGTCAAGCAGAATGTCTCACTGGCCTCTTCAAGAGAAATCTTAATGAGTGGATGGGAAATAGAAAATTCACCCCAGGGATCACTCCAGTGGCTCTACTTGACAGAGGAACTGGGAACTAATGTCGGGTGGCACGATGCCAGGGTAATCCTATGGGCTAGGCTTGTAAAGGCTCCAGGACCATTAGCCTAGTACACACCTATGAACCTCTATAGATATATATATATATATATATATATATATATATATATATATATATATATATACACACACACACATACATACAGACATCCACAAACTCTTCTTCCCATTTTTGCACATGGGGTTCGGGTGTCTATATATATATATATATATATATATATATATACAAAGTGTTAATTGTTGTACACATCTCTGAGCAGCTGTGTTTTAGGGGGCAGTGCTTAATGTGTTAGTTATACTAGATTCTTGGTCACCACTAGGTTAATGAGTTTTGGCTCTTAATTTGAAGTGCATCATAAAGAATCACTATGGAATTACAATGAAGAGAATGGACAGTAATGTTTTCTTGTTTTCTTGATCCCATACATGTCATCGGCTTTATAGTTTTGCATGAATGAATGGCTGGTTGGTCCTGAGTAACTGGAAGTGCTTGGTAGTCACACACTTAAGAGGCACACCACAAATGTTATGGAATGATCCAGAAGTTATAGACTCTGAATGTGCTCTTAACAGCTATTTTGAGTTACCTGTGAATATTTGAAAATGTTATATACCACTAACTATGATAATGTTTTGTAGCAGTTATTAAATATCATGTACATTTTTCTGAAATTATGTTATTGCTTTTAAGTTCCATGTGTATATTAGCTCATACATTAATGTTTACTAGGGGTACTACCATTAATGTGTGCCAGGTTTCCATGATGTTTACTAATATAATATTATTTATGTTGCAAATCTTATTATGGTATTGAAAATGTATGCGGTCCACTTGCATGTTAATCTTGTTTATGTATTCCCAGGATTCCTCACAGGAAATAGTTTGTTTATTAATGATTATGATCCAAAAGTGTAAGAGTAGCTTTATACAGTATGAGTAGGAGCTATGGCTTATGGATATCTTATGGTTGCTGATGCACAGTTTTTTGAAACTTCAAGGTAGAAAGTTTTTGGTAATACTGACATGAGGCATGCATTGCTTGGATGCTTATGATTTTGATCTAGTTGAACAATGCATTTATTTGCATGAGAGGTGGAATCTAATTTAATAGGGATGCATACTATGATTTTACATGAAAGGATACTGAGCAGTTTATGAAAGTATTGGTATGGGACTCTACTGTTGTAGATGTTAATAGATGTTTAAATTCTAGTACAATATTAGATCATGTTTCTGAGAAGACATTTTGTTTTAATGTTTTACTCCCATGCCTAAATGGTTTATTGCTCAAATGATACTTTCAAAAGGCATTAATATGGGGGCGGAGCCTAATGCCTAACTGAAAGCAGCAAATTTTTGAGCTCCTCATATTTATACTAGAAATAACAGGAAAATCTTATTATTATTAAATGATTTTTGATAAATCTTATATGTGAAACTATTAACAATAGAATCACCAATTTTGGAGAAGAAAATCCGAAATTTTCCTGTCAAAAAAACCTGAAGACTAACTAAGCTGTCTAGTAATGAGCAACTCTAAGAATTCTCACTCAGACTCCTCTCTGAAGAGAGAAATCCTACTGATTTCAGCTACCCTTCAAGACTTATCTCTGAAGATGGACAAGTTTACTGAAAACCTAGAAAACCTTAAAGATAGTTGCCAAAAGCAAACTGAAGTCTTTAAGGAAATTCTGCAGCAGCACCAATTAAAAATAACAGACATTGAGTCATCTCTAAATGATATTGATGGAAGACTAAAAGAAGAAGAGCTTCATAGTGAATTCCTATTACAACAGAATACTTGGCTAATAAACAAAATAGATGATATGGAGAATAGGGAAAGAAGAACAAACATAAGACTTTTTGGAGTCCCAGAGAAGATCGAGGGGGAAGACATCATTTCATTCCTGAATTCATGGCTACCTGAAATCTTAGGGCTGAAAGAAGGCTTGTCTTATGGAATCGAAAGAGCACACAGAGCCATCGGAAAACCACTTTCTGCCTCAACTAAATCATTTCCAAGATCTATAGTGGTTAAATTTCTGTCATTTATGGACAAAGAACTGATATTGAGATCTGCATGGAGAAAAAACCCAGTCATTTACAAGCAATCCCAAATAAGATTTGATAATGACTATTCACCAAGACTCTTGGAACTAAGAAAGAAAACATGGCCCTTAGTGAAATTCTTAAAACAAAATAAAATAAAGGCACAGCTTGCATATCCTGCCAAAATTAGAATTCAGCATAGTAATGACATGAGATCTTTCAACACCATCGAAGAAGCCACTTCCTTCATTAAAAACAACAATATAATCCTACTACCAGATGAAATGGATTGGTCAAATTCAACCTCCTTAAAGAGAACCTTGGGAAAAAACACTTGGACTGATGTGAGGAAAAAAAAAACAAAAAACTGATGTTAAGAACATTGATGATTCAATTTCTCTCAAAGCATTAACCAAGGTATTATTCTTATACATAGCCTTAATTTCATTACACTTCAGACACATAATTAGTTTTCTCTTTATTTAGGAAGTATCACAATCTGTATGTTAACAAATTAATATGGTAGTGGTTTGAATGGAATCTTCTGGTGCTAGAGTTGTGTTTTTTTTTTTTTTTTTCCTGCTTCCTTTAGTTAAACTCTCACAAGAGTATTAGCATTTAAATGAAAGGCCACTATTATTATAAAGTTATTAACATAATGATTAATAGTTACTGTGCAAAAATTTTAATAAATTAAATTCAATTCTTTATAGTGTGTCTAAAAAAAAGAAGCATTCCTTGAATTTTTCTTCATGAATATGTGAGAATGTTGTATAGAGTAAGAAGGAAGTGAATGGAAAGGAAAAAAGGCAGAAAATCGCCTTCTAGCGTTTCAACATTCTAATTGCCAGTTGGAGACTAATACTGCTTCAAAATATACCCTCGAGCTTTCTAGTCAGTTTATTTTCCTCATATCTTCACTAACTTTGTCCAGCATTCCATTATAAGTTAAGAAACATGTCTATAAGCTGAGGCTCGTAGAATACTGCATTAGTTTTGCGAGTGGTGCGCTTCGCGCACTTTTGCAGAGTCTTTTTTGTCAGTTAGAACATACAATGAAAATGCGAACTGCGACCTGACTTTTTAGCCCCTTCATGTTTTAACCTGTTCTCCAGAAGCTGAGTAGTTTAAGAATTGAGTAGATTTTAGCAAAAGTACGAACAGGTAAATGTATAACATATAAAGAAAAAGCATGCTACACATGTTTAAAATAAATAAAAAAAATAAATAAATAAATAAATAAAAAGCCCATTTAGTTACTGTCTTCTTGTTGGGAAACACCAGATGTGTGGTAGTGTAGTTAACTAATGTAAGCAAATATATAAATTCAGTTTTCACCTGCACTATGTCTGTTTTAAAGTGAGATAAAATCCCAATTAATCATTGCAGTGGAGCTGCCAGTTTGTATCCATGATTAGCTACTGTCTGTAGTTCAGGGTTTGATTTGATAGCTCCCATTTTTCTACTGTGTGACTCTGAACATCTTAATTAGACTGCATTTGGGTCATCCATGTAAAAGGGCACTTTATGTCCGGTAAGCTTACCCACTTATCAATTAAAAAATGCCCATAAACACAGTACCTGACAGGAATGATACATGCATACTTCTGCATATTCCGCTCTTAGATGCCTACAAGCATCCGAATGCAGTAATGACGCGTTGGTTGTATATTACCCCTTTACCTGTTTATTTGTCTCTCATATGGACAATTTAATTTCCTTTTCAGCTCAATAACCTAGAACAAGCTAATTGATGAGAGCTCTATAAGTTTTGGTAGTTAGTGCTAATTTTAGTAATGGCTGAATCTGCTTTTGTTTGTAACCTATTCTGCATGTATTTAGTAAATATTATTAGTATCGTGAACTGTACAATGGACTAGCATTAACCTGCAGCAATGTGGAACTGACTTTGTTATTTTGGTATTTTGGCGAAATTTCACTTACACTGACCCTAAAATTAAACTAGTAAAACACCAATAATATAAAATAAAGCTATAATCAAAACATCCTGCAATTGAGAAACATGTATATTTACGTAACAATATATGCTAAGTGCATTCTCTGCAGTTATAAGTGCAGTGCTAACTTCTATGTACAAATTGTATTATTTTTGATAATAAGCACAATCTGCTGTATTTACCCTCCACCTTAACAGTTACTGGATACACCACTATGCCATGGATGCTTATGGTGGTACCTAATGATACAGTAATATCAACAGTTTACCTTTCTTTTCATGTCACAGATGGGGAAAAAACAAGAAAGGAAACATTGTAGGGTCAAATGTAATTTATGTGCATACTATACATCTTTTGGGAGACAGTATGACACATTCATGAGCTGCTCTTATAAAGTTTTGGAGAAATGTTTACATAAACAGTACACTATGTATGTGTTTGGGTCTCTCTTCATTTGTTGAGCTTGTGTTTTGCTGAGTGTTAGATGGTTGGGATTGACTTGTTGAAAGTACGAGATTTGGCTTTCACTCATTGGAAACAGTAACTGTGTTACGTATGGTGCGGGATGGTAATGTGCAAGTTTATAGCAATAACATACTTCCTCACACCATACTTGATCGAAGTGTTAGCAGAACTTATAGTAGATATAGTAATAAACAGGATATAGTCAACCACTACACAGCATTTTAGATTTAACAGCACTTCAGTAATGATCAGAAAATCTATGCTTGTTTCACTGCAAGGCAATTTTGGAGTTGCTATATATAATTACTTTAGTTTTATACAAAATACTAGAGAATGTTAGTAGCTTTAAAATAGTAGGTCTATTAGTGTTTAGTTATTTAACGGGTTTAGGGGTTGAGGTGCTTTTACCCTCAGCGTAGTGTTCTTGACTGTTTTGACATTGGATTGGACATGGGTTCGATGAATGAGGTGAGATCCATGTATTCATGTATTCATGTATTCATGGATTCTTTGTGGCATGCACACGTTATTTCAAATCATTAACTGTATTAAGATGTGTTTCAACAAGTATTGGACAATCTTTAGACCTGTTACTGAATATTCAACAACCCCAAGTCTGAAATATTGTGTACTCCCATCACACTCCTAAAGAAACTTCATAAATAGTATAGTTAAATGATATAGGTACTCTTCACTAATTGCTGTAAGATTTAGTGATAAGAATTAAGAATACTCATTCACAATATTTACACATCTTTCGATGGGCCACTTAATCTACTAATAAGGTTAATAAGGTTAGTAAATAGGCATCTCCCAGTAGTAACAAGGTACCAACCCTTTCAAGAGTGCTCACACAAATTCTTTATTATATTGTACACATTTTTAGGTAACCCATTAAGATTATTTAATATTTATGTGTGTTTATATGTGAAAATGTCTTGGTGTAGGTATAGGAGTATATTTATACATATGTACACAGAGAGGTTATACAGAATTTACTTAGAATAGGAATCAAGGAAGAATTAAAATAGAGGACTAATCATTATAAGATAGTGATACTATCTGCCGCATTAATAACCTGTTTTAAACGTGAAGTTCAATAAAATAAATGCAAAGATAATCCAAATGTATATATTATTATACATTTTATCTCTGGTAGGGGAAGGTCAACTGACATACTTCACGTAACATAACCACATTTATTGAGGGCAGATAAGCTGAAATATTTACTCCAGCTGTAATAGACATCTACTTAGAACATTCATTAAAAAAGCAACATTAACTCTAGTATTAGTACAAACTTCAAGTAAAAGATTAATTACTTTATTGAGTGGATTTCTCAAGGAACATAGTGCTAATGCATGATACACTCTTTCATCAAATATAAATATTTTAAGATATCTTCAGGATCCAATCAATGGAGCTCAACTTTGAATATCTTTTTCCATGCGATTGTCGACATTGAGGGAAAATCTGTTTGATCTTATCAGATCAATCAGATTAGAAGTGCTGTGCACTTTATGTTTGTGGTACTATGTAGTAAAGTTATTATTCAGTCAATTAAAGTATGTTGTTACAATATTTTTCACTTTTCATTTTTTTCAGTGGCCCAAACTGAAACATTTGTTAAACTATCAAAGAAACAGTTTTGTTCATTTCAGTTTTCTTCTTAGAGAAAAGAAGGGAAAATTAATATATATGCTCTCACAGGTCCTCACAAATACTAGTTCTTTACCAATGTATTCTTCTAAAATTATAATATAATATCCCATAGAAATGACAGACATAACATTGTTGTCTTTAAATGTCAATGGCTTAAATAATACTATAAAAAGATCAAATTTACTACGATATCTAAAATTACAAAGAGCACAAGTTATATTTCTACAGGAATCCCACTTTAAAACTGATGACAACTTTACCTGGATACCTAATAACTACTTAATTCTCTCTCACTCCTCATATAAAAAAAAACTAGAGGAGCTTTAATTTTATGGAAGAAAAGTGTAACTAACCCTCAAATTATTTACAACTATGAAGATAAGGAAGGGTTACTTTCAATTGTAATAATAAAATTTCAGAATAGAATTTGGACACTGGTAAATGTGTATTGGATTCCTGGAATAGGACTATCTACAGTTAAAAAGCAAATAGATCTAATTAATAGGGTAAATAAAGGTATTCTAATAGTAGGAGGAGACTTTAACTGTATTCTAGATAGTTCTGAGACAACCAACAAGAGGAACATACGTCTCTCTTCCACAGGTAAATACCTTAAGAAATGGACAGAAAACTTAAAATTAATTGATACATTTAGTTTCAAAGAATCTAACTCATTATTATACTCACATAGTGATTATCGTTTTAATACTAAAACAAGAATAGATAAAATTTTTATATCCCCAGACTTAAATAGGAAGATAATAAAATTTTCTATCATCCCATGCCCACTCTCTGATCATAATGCCCTAATCCTTAAATTACAAATAGATTTTAAAAGACTAAATTTTGCCTCAAGAATACCAGCTTACATTACTAAATTAAAACAATTTAAACCATGGCTAGACTCAGAAATTCAATATTTTTTAGAAATAAATTCTACTGATGATCTAAAGAATTTAATAATATGGGACACTCTAAAGGCCTTCTTATATGGTAGGACTATATCTTGGTTTAAAAACAAAACAAAAGAATGGGAATCAGAATTGCACAGTATCCAAAAACAAATAACAGAAATTAATACAAACACTTCTGATGTAAAGAATTCCCAGGTAATAAAAAAAGAAATTGAAGATTTAAATAAAAAATATAATGAAATTTTAACTCATAAGACAAATTTGGCTTTAGAAAAACTAAAATTTAGTTCATTCTCAACATCTCCAAAACACTTACATAACTTAGCAATGAGAATAAAGAAGCAAAATATAGAAAACAATATTACAAATATTGTACATGAAGGAAAAGGTAATAAAAAAGTATCAGGCATAAATGATATCCTAGAAGCTTTTAAATTCCATTATACTAATCATTTTGGAAACAATAAAGACAAAACTATATTAATAGAGTCAAAAATTAGCAATCCTATAATAAATAGATTACCTGAAAAATTAAAAATTGATATTGAAAAATGCATTTCCCTCAAGGAAATAAATGACAAAATTAAGGAGAGTAAAAATAATAAATCCCCAGGAATAGATGGAATAATAATGGAATTATACAAGATAGTCCCAAATTCTGCAATTTCTTTACTTCATAAGACTCTAAATGAAATTCAAGCTCAAAACATAATTCCACCATCCTGGCGGTATTCATTAATTACTCCAATAAAAAAAGAGAACAAGGACCCCTCCCATTGTAGCTCTTATAGACCGATTTCTCTACTTAATAACGATTACAAATTGTTTATGTCTATATTAGTCAATAGAATTAAAAAATCCTTGACTCAAATCATAAATGAGGACCAAACAGGCTTCATCTATGGCAGACATGCTTATGACAATATACAAAGAATCCTAACCATTATTGAAATATTAAATAGAGATAATATAGAGGCTCTCATAATCACACTAGATATAGAAAAAGCATTTGATTCAGTGAATTGGGACTACTTATTTAGAATTCTAGAACTTTTTGAGTTTCCCCTTAATTTTATTAATATGATAAAGAATATATATAAAGATAATTTGGCCTATGTAAAATTAGGTCCATTTACATCAGAAGCTTTCAAAATAACCAAAGGCACTAAACAAGGTTGTCCTATGTCTCCCATTCTTTTTGCCTTATCAATAGAGCTATTTGCAATTACAATACGCAGTGACTCAAAAATTGAAGGTTTAAATATTCACAATAAATTTAACTCCAAGGTTATGTTGTTTGCCGATGATATACTACTAACTTTATCACCAAATAATGAATCTCTTCAAGAACTAGAAATGCAAGTGGAAAATTTTTTTCTAATTTCTGGCCTTTGTTTTAATAAATCTAAATCAAAGCATATTTTATTTAACAGAAAGGGGGACTTTCACTCAAGTAGATTCCATATACTTGGAGAAAAAGTCTCTACTTTAGAATATTTAGGAATTATTATATCTGATAAAATAGATGCTACTCTGACTCTAAACTATAATAAAATTTTAAACTCAATACGAACATGTACGGAAAATTGGAATAAATTGATTCTAAAATTTGAGGACAGATTGCAGCTAATAAAAATGATTCTTCTACCACAAATAAATTATATTGCACTAGCAATACCTATAATTCCAAATAAAAAAATTCTGAAAGAAATCAGCAAAAGCCTATTATGTTTTCTTTGGTATCCAAAAAGGAATAGAATTGCTTTTTCTCATCATATTAGACCATGGGAATTAGGGGGAATTAATTTTCCAGATATAGAGACGTATATCAAAGCCTCCATTTTTAAACTAGTTTTAAACTGGGTAAATCCAAATTTCTCTTCTGCTTGGAAATCTCTGCATATGATTATTTTTTTAAATGAAAACAAAATAATAAATAATGCATCACACTATATCCACAAAAATAGATTTTGGCATATATTATGTATTAATCTTCAAAATAATATAACAAAACCTACCAATCTATCATATTTAAATAATATTTATAATCTATTCAGATCCTTTATAAACTCAAATCCTGACATAAAAGCATGGTTTGAACTGTTATTACCATTTAATACATCAAAGAAATTTAAAAAGAAAATTCATGATAACACCCTCATTAATTGGGAATCCCATAATCTCATATGTTGGGCCCAATGCATAAAAAACCTTAAAACATTAACTAGTCAACAAGTTACAAATGAATTTAATATAACAAGTGTAGACAGAGTAAGTCTTCAGAAAATTTTACTCTACTCCAAAAATTTATGCAAAATTATTAATGATTCGTCCTTCAAGTCTAAGCCAAAACTTATAAACTATATTCAAGAATTGATTTATGATAACCATAACTGGCCAAATTCAACATCTAAACTATACAAGATTTTAATAGTCTACAAAACTAAAATAGATCAAAACTCTTGGAATTTTATATCTAGAGGTTTATCAATAAATCTGTCAAACGATTGTAAAAATAATCTACTATACTCCATTAAACTAACTTCTAATACACAAACATGGCGAATCTTCACCTGGAAATTTTTACATAGAGCCTTTTATACTCCAAATAAAATAGCTAAATTCAACTCAAATCAAAATGTTATATGTTGGAGATGCTCTTTAAGCTGTGAAGCGGATTGGTTTCATATATTTTATGATTGCATTAAAACGTTTTGGGAGAAAATTGGAAATTTTCTTCAAGCTATTTATAATGATACATTTATTTTAACAAAATCTTTAATTTTTTTTGAATATAGATGAATTAGTAGTTATGAATAGAAGAGATCAATATCTTTTATGGACTATCCTGGCGGTAACCAGAAAGTGTATCACAAGGAAATGGAAATCTACAACTCCTCCGTGTTTTGATGACTTTATATTTCTACTTAAGGAGACTGCACAAAAGGAGATAAAAATCAAGGAAGAAAGAATGTTCCCCAGAAAATGGTCAGACAACCCCTGGAACAAAATACTTACACTCATAGAAGTAATACAATTAGACACAATCTCCATCATATGAGTTCAAAGAGATATAGACTTTTGTGGACTTTTTTTTTTTCTTCCTCTTCTTCTCTGGATTTTTTATTAATTATTATTGTTTTGTTTTCTCCTTTGGGTCACTTGTAAATATTGTAAATAATGTTTTTGTTCCTTTCATTATTATTGAATTGTAATCTAATTTTACTTTTTTTTTATTTCTTCTCAAAAAACAAAATAAAAATTTGTTGAGTAAAAAAAAAGGCATTAATATGTGTGATTTCATTAGTTTGTGTAAATGTGTAAATACTTACCTGCTTACTGTTTTTTCTCTCTTTTTTTTCCCATTTTGCTTTTCCTTTTCTGATTAACACGGTCTTTGAAAAAAAAAATACTGCCAACAGAAAGCAAGAATGTATAGAGTGCTTGTGTTTAATTAAAGTTTGTTGTTTATGTCACCTGCACCTGTAAACAATGGCGTAAACTCAACCTCAGGCTAAAACTTAGGAATATGTGCTCTTGCAGATTTGGGTTGATTTAGCATAGAAGGAGCTAGTAAATGAAACTGCTCTATCCCTCATGGTAACTTATTAATGACTGTCTTGCAGTTAAACGGCAAACATTTAATCTGTAAACAGCCTTTCAGAAGTCATTAATATTCTCTGTTATCCATCTGTTTCATAAATGTGGGAGCAGTATATCTCTTTTCTATTTCCATATTCATTTTTTCAACCTTTTTTCTCTGAGTCTTTCTCAATAAGGGTGATCACATTTTCTTAAATATAAAGTTTTTCCCTCCTTTTTTTCTTCACTTACTCCTTTTTTTCCTTCCATAAACGTCTTACCCTTTAGACAACCATTTCATTGATTCTCCAGTTGTATACTCCATTGTGATCTATATCCATCAATTTACTCAATGTGGCTCCAGTGCCACTATCCTGCTAGATGTCTGTGCTACTCTCTTCTCCTTATTACTGGTTTTGCACACTCCCTTTGTGGTAAGTCATAAAACTGTATATGGTGAGACTGACAGTACCTATGAAGTGTGAATCCATATTCCAATTTGTTGAACTTCTCATTGTGTTCCTAGAAACCTGCAAGCCTTCCTTTTTTACTGAACATTAATGTCTGACTGGAACACTAGCCTATCATTTGTCTGACTTCTCCATGCTGTCTTTGTGAATAACTACTGACACTGCTTGCCACCTGGGATTATTATACATTTGTTTACCAGGAAAGTACAACTGGGAAAGAGGCCATTTTCAGCAGAGGCCCAGGGGAAGTGCTCCAGATGCATGTCTTTGGAATGTGGGAGAAAACTAGAGCACCTAGAGGAAACCCACACAAACACAGGGACGACATACAGGCTCCACACAGAAGGCACCCTAGACAGCACTCGAACCAGAGAACCTATTGCTGTGAGGTGGCAACGCTAACCACTGCATCACTGTGCCACCCATTTTAGGAGTCAGATAAGTATTTGTAGAAGAAAAGATTTAATTAAAATCTTATTTGCTTATTTTCAGATCCAGGCCAGAATCCTCCTTGGCTGCATCCATCTTCAGGCCCACCTGTATGTTTGGCACATCAACAGATCATCCCTCCTTATCTATCCATAATTTACCTACTCTACTCCAAGCTGTGCTGCCCTATTTCTTTCCTTTATAAACACCAAAGTGAAATATAAATTTAGAATTTCTCTATATACCATAGCATGATTGGGTTTATAATCTTCTCAAGCTAGTTCTTTAATTACCATCACTGCTTTCTTCCCTTACTCTACATATATCATTTTTTTCTATCTTTTAGTGGTTTCTACTTCTAACATTTTCTCCATTCAACTTTCATCTTTTAAATATAATTTACTGCCCTACATTTGAACTCTACATCACTCACCCTTGAGCATTCTCTTTACTGAGGCAGTTCCTACATAAGTTAATAGTAGGCCTTTGACCCACAGGACTATTGGTAGGCTAGCTATAATACACACAACTGTAGAATCCCATTGCTGTTACTAGTTTATACCTAGTTTTATATCAGGACTTGAGGGGCCAGACTTTGATTGTATGATCACCCATCCATTCATCATGGAGCTACTTTTCATTATATTCAAAGGAAATCTAGTCCATAAAACAGGGATTCTACAGGGGATATATATATATATATATATATATATATATATATATATATATATATATATATATATATATATGTATATATATATATATATATATATATATATATATATATATATATATATATATATATATATATATATATGTGTGTGTGTGTGTGTGTGTGTGTGTGTGTGTGTGTGTGTCTGTGTGTGTATACCATAGTAGGTCCTATTAATGTATCAATGAAACTTAAGATATCTTGATTGCGTATTGAGAGCACTATTTATTTTGTAAACGTGCAGTTGATTGCATAGGACTGGATCCTTTGAGACTTTGTAGGCTACACAGAGATCACCTCTCAAATGTGTGTAGGAAACTGAAAAGAAAGAACGCATTTTAAGCTGGGCTGACTAGCTCAAGGAAGTTATGCTCTTGATTATCTTTGGGAGAAAACCCTGCAGTCTCTCAAACCAGGCCATATGCTTAGAAAGGTATATACCAAAGTGGTCATTATACTCCATTATGGACCTGATGAGGAAGGAGTAGATAGGGAGGATAATTTTCTTAGTTCTGGAAGAAATACCACTGATTAGTCTGGTTAGGTAAAATGATTTCCGAACAGCAGTGAATACATGGTGAACAAAGGGTAGCTCATAGTTAATGAAAGTGCCAAGGTCCCTAATGAATTAGTCAACTTTCAAAGGGGGTCACTTATGTGGCAGGTGCATGTATCCTCAGTTTTGCCTAAGGACACAGTGCTGCATTTCTTGGAACTTAGTTTTAGGCAATGGTCCAGACTCTACTTATTGGTGTGTGCTAGTCACTCCTAAAGTATTTGAAAGTTGTATGGGGTCAGAATGTGAGCTGCATTGACTGCAAACTTAGTCAGCTAGAGGCCTGCAATGTCAGCCTTGATAGTAGAGAAGTAAATACCAAAGAGTTGTCGTACTTGGACAGATCCCTAGGGGACATTGCTGGTAACTAGTTTTTAAAACAGGACATGCTTCTACCTTAATATATTGGGTTCTATCACGTAACCATTTTGCTATCCAGTGGTTAACATAGCAGGTTTACATTTAGTTTAATTAACTTGTTGATAATGTCAAAATGTGGAATGGTATTAAAGGCATTGGCCAAGCCCAGGTACATAGTGTGCACTGACTTGTCCAAGTATAATGCATTAGTGACATAATCAAAGAAGCCTACAATGTTCAGGTGGCAGGGTCTACCTTTAACAATCCAATACTAGCTTAGGACAATGGCTTGTAGACTGCTAAAGTCATTTTCCTGGATTAAGAGTCCACTGACCAAATCAGACCGCACTCCTGAAGCTTTACTGAAAATATATGAAGACAGTGCTTCTGCTCTGAGTCTGAAAGTGATCTATGTGGATCAATGCTTTAATCTGCTTGCAAACTCTGTCACTTAACAAAACACTAGTCCCAGTTTGCTCTGGAAAGGGACACTTGTGTCCAGTGGGCTTACTCGGATGACAAATAATTGAAATAAGTCAAGATTACTAGTAATACTTCCAGCTCTGCCATGTCCCTTCCTAGGTTTTGATATTGATGACAAACATCTGGTGTTTACTGCCCCTGCCTTCCTTTTCCTGTTCAGTTACTCTCTTCATCTTTTTACTGATATCATTTTGTGTCTTTCTGAATTCTTGTATCCATCTGACCTTTCACTAGTTATCTTATATTTTTGATTTAATCCTTTTCCCTCATTTGTGAGCTTTTTCTCCCTGTTTTGCAGTATTTCTTTTACCTCTGCATGTACAGTGGTTCCTACCCCATTCTCTTGCCTGTTTAGTCAATCTGCCAGTTCACTATCACTACCTCACTTCTGTCTGTTACTCATTTATTCATGTTCTGTCAAATGGAGTCCTACCATCTGCAGACATTTCATATAATCCTTGTTGCCTACATTTTGTAGGTCCCTTCTTTCTGCTCTCTTATTGCTTCCCTCCACTGTTTTATCTTTCCCATGGTAATCTCTCCCTTTCTGTCTCTTTTTTTTAAAGATCTCCAATTCTTTCCATATTTATTTCATCTCAGTATAAAAATACAGTTATTTTAATCTGCTCTACTCCCCACTAAATGCAGAGGTTTGTTACCTTCAATTCAAATGGAGCTTATTCCTGGTAAACAATTCCTCATCCTCCCACAGTCTTTCCAACCCACCCATTACAATATTTCAATGTTCGCACACACACACACATACACACACACACACACACACACACACACACACACACACACACACACACACACACACAAACATGTACTGTATATGTGTTTATGGTGGTTGGGGCACTGACCAGAGCCAGTAAATATTCCCTTTGAACTATTTTGATATTGTTCAATATCCTTTTAATATTCAGATAGACTATGGTTTTCAGTTTTACATCTTCAAATTCAGAAAAAAAAATTGTATTTAATGTTTTACCATGATGGAGACTTTACTGTCAGACATTTAGTTATTTCCATTGTTTTGGACATTCTGTTCCCCAGACTGAGTTACCTACCACCACAGAGTGATGCATACTATTAAAGAAACATCTTGGAAATAAAGAAAGTATAGCTAGTGCAGCACTGCAAAGCATTTCATAATTTATCTCTGTCATAAATATATAAATAGCTGGCTTGGAAGAAAATAAGGTCATAAAATATCTTACTAATAGTGAAGATATAAAACTGAGTAGAGACTGAAAATGCTTCCATTTCCTTTATTTATGGGTATATGTATTTCCATTCTAATATCTCCTACTGTTCAAAAAGTTCTTTCTAGTATTCACAGACAATGTTTATTGTAGAGACAAGATGAGCAGTTCTGGCAGAAGAAGGACACAGAGTGGGCTCTTAAAATCAGATGTATTGCCAGATACATGCATATAAACATGTTATAAATCTGGATATGTTTTTTTTTTTGCTTAATAAGAAATGTAAATTTTACAATAAGACACTTCTTCATGACTATGATACAAAATCTCAAATGGAAAATAGAAGTGTGTGTGCCAAATAAACTCACAACATTATGCCAAAGGTTTTAAAACTGCTTTCATAAATTATCCTGTATGGTTACAAAAACACTGCATTTTGAAATACATAAGCTGAGCTGCAAACAATATTCTCATCTGTTTAATTTATTTTTTCTTTGTCGGAGAAAATGCATTAGGTAAGGACATATGCCTGGAGGCTTTTTACATTGTTATGGATAGATTAAAACAAGAACTTTAATCAATGTCCATATATGTTTGGTTTTCTGAGAAGAACAAATGTTAGGCATCATTAAAGTACCATAAAACATTTAAGACCCACCTGAAAAGATTATTTATATGTCAATATAAAATTCAACAACCACTAAACTTCCACTGATACTAGACTTGAATGTCTGAAATATTATGATAATAACCTACTCCTGCTATAACAAAGCCATCATGGGATCATAAGAATATAGTATCATAGGAAATGTAAGGCATTTGAGCCTTGACACCTTTTACACCTTGCCAAAACCTACTCTCAGAATGAACCTTCTCTCTCAAGTTGGATGAGGCTAGTTAAACCAGGTCTGAATTTGTGAATATCCATCCAGTTGCCCAGTTGTCATCTGAAGGAAAATATTATATCACACTGCTTAATTTTCAGTAGAGAATATTCCAGAAGTGGGCAAGGTACTGTGAAATTAACTCATCTCTAAACAATGTTTTATTTATCTGCTGGTAAACAATTAGATCCATTGTTATAGTATTTCTAGGTCTAGCTGATCTGTGGAGATACAAAATATCCTGAACTATTGGGTTCCTAATGGTTTGGAAGGTAAGGGTTAACTCTTCCTGAGAAGTCTATAACACCTTGAATAAATGGACAGCACTTCAAGTCTTTTCTGGTAATTTGGAACTTTTAAGCCATAAACTTCTACTTATTTGATATATCTGGGGAGGCACACCCCAAAGGGAGAACTGTATTCAATTATTGGCCTAAGCAATGCTGAATATAATTAGACATTGACCTCACTTCATCTGAAAGATATTCCCTTGGCCATCAGCTGTTTTATGTAGAAGATCATCCTGACTTCTGTCACCAACTGAGATATATTATAAATGTGCAGCACATATACATTATTATATATTTTTAAAAGATATAGTAAGTTTTACAATAAATTTGACTTGTCTGCTAAGTTCAACAGATATTGTTGTATTTGAGCATGTAGTTCATGTTAGATATTGGTATGGAGTGACAGGAGATTTTGCCATCTTGCTGTTCAGTCCAATCCTTTAGTACAACCATAAAAGGTCTTCTTGCAATACCCTTTGGAGTGTCTTATCCATTTCAATAATATGTATATAAGAAATATGGATCCCCATGTTCAATAGCTCTGTTTACAGCTAGACTGCAACATCTTGTTTCAGTTTTCACCTTTTATATCATGTTAAGGTCCCCAAACACTTAAGGATCAATATTTTGTTAGTTTAGGACCGGAGAAATACAAAAAAGACAATGATTCTAAACTAGAGCTGTTACACAGGTAAACTATCAGTACTGTTCTAGGCAATAGTAAATATTTTTCACATTTTCTTAATTTTCATAGCCTTTAGAGAATGTAGAAATTAGGCAGATAAAATATATGGAGGCTTAGCTGTTTAATAGAAGTTTAATTATTTTGTAAAGAAATAGCAACAATAAATTATAAAATATTTTAGCCTATATTAAAATAATAATAGATAGATATAATAATGTATTCTTTTATCTGGAAGATAGAGTAAATTTAATCAAAATGGTTATTTTACACAAAAAGCCTATAGATAATACAGCTTCTTTATTTCATTCAAAAGAACACATTAAACAATTTAACATTTATTTGAATTTATGTCACCCCAGCAAAAGCTTTGGAACATCTTATAAGAGAACAGAAAAATGATACAGTATGATTGCTTTAACATTTCTTGTTAAAATCTGACTATTTAACCAAACTTGAAAAAATGTATGAAACTATTTAGTTAAATAAAGGCATATCATTATGCAACAGTCACTCAACCTTTTAACACAAAAAAAAAATCTGAGCAAAGCCTAAAATAATAGGGGGATAAAGGCCCCAAAATAGGGATACATTTTAACTATTGTTCTTAGAAACTTAGAAAGTTGCTAGAATGAAAGGAATTATGTTAGCATGCATCTCCTGAAGGATATGAAATCCGAAACTCAAATGTATCTCATAATTTAGTGACTTCAATTCTCAGTGATTTGTCAGGAAAGCCAAATATTTTATAAAGAACAGACCAAAACTATAAGGCAAAAATCTGGACAGTTGAGAGGTATTCACCTTATGAAAACAAGATAATACCACACCGACTTTAGATTTCTGGATACAAGTATTCAGCAATCTGAGAATTCTGAGCATATGAAAGAAAATACGAAAAAGAGGAAGAGTACACAACAAATGGAAATAAAGAAAAAGAAACATACTAAAAAGGGCACTGCTTTGTTATGTAACACACAGGTTACAGGGAATGATGACCCTTCGATCTACAGAAAAATGCCGAATTTTTTAAAAGTGAAAGAAGAAAAAAGAAGCAAGGCGATGTGAAAAGGAAGGGATCAAAACAGATTGGGGAAGGACTGAAGAACATTACTGTAAGAAAAAAGAGGTGAAAGACAGACATTAACAAAATGGCTCAAGCTGCGGCTGTACAGAGCCAGCTGGATGAGAATTGTATCCTTACAAATGTAATAAGCAATGAAAACAGGAGGATTAATAAGACTAATGGAGATGAAGCATCCCTTTGTAACGACTGACAGAGCAGATATTATTGAATTAGAAGTTGAAGATTCTTCAGATCTGGTCAGTAAAGATATTCTTGTAATTGGAGATTCAGTTATTAGAGGAACTGATAACTTATATTTACAGAGAAGATAATGAATATTGAATAGTGTTATGCTTGTCAGGAGCAAAAATAGAGGATGTGAGGCAAACTTTAGAATGCCTTAATGTAAGCAGGTATTTATTCATGTCAGTACAAATGATTGTCATCAGCAGGGCCTCTCTGACTGTTAGTAAGCAACTTACAGCCCTCTTAGATAGCATAATTTGTACAGGTATTAGGTCATATTTTTCACAACTCGTATATAGAAAGGAGAGTCTGGTCACTGTGAATGAAAAGATTTTGGGGGTAAATACCTACATAAAAAATTTCCTATTTTAAAAAAATACAATGTGTAGAGCATCTGAGCCTAATTTTATGAACACATGTTCAGGCAGGATGGCATGCACATGTTACTATAAGGGAAGACAATTTTTGCAGCAGATATTTTGCATTATTTGACAAACACAAGGCTGGATTTTTGCCAGGTTGAAAATGGAACAGTTCACAGATAGCAACACCATGTGTATCTGACAATTGTTAATACAAAGAGCATTAGTAATGCATTTATTATATTGGTAAATTTGCTATGTTCCTAAGTGATTGATGTCGTTATTATTTTTGAAACATGGTTAAAAAACAATGGTAGTAAACAAATTCTGTCGGGGCATAAACATTCTAACAAAACATCAGGTGTAGGTGTTATGATAGAGATTAACGATAATTATTAGACCTTTGATAATTATATGTTCAATGATAACACCAATACTATAGGTTATATAACTGTGACAATAAAGACAACCATGGAAAATGTAAGAAGTGCTGAAGTGTATAGACCACCAAAGTCAGGTGTTGATAACTTATTGGAATTCATACATTTCTTGCACGAAACACAGCAGAGAAGGCTAATAATGGCTGGGGACCTAAACGTACCAGAAACAGACTAGAATAATACTGATTAAATAACAATAGGAAGAAAGCTATTCACAACTTATGTTCAGGAACAATTGCTTCAAACAGTAAAAAAGCCTACCAGGGAGTACAACATACTACACATTGTTTGTGTTCCTAAATAAATTACTATTACTTCATGACAAGTTTTATCACTGTTGATGTGAAGTGATCACAGCATTATAAAGGCTAATTTGTTGCTATCTAAATCTGCCAAATTAAAATCTAAACCAATGCACAGAGGATTAATAAATTATATAGAAGCAAAGCAGTCACTATGTAAAACTAATTGGAGTAATGCATTCAGTGGAAAAACTGCAGAAGAAATATGGAAAGTTTTGGAAAAGGAATTGTTTGAATATAAAAAAATCAAAAATCTAGGAACACAACATCAGGAGTATATATATATATATATATATATATATATATATATATATATTTATCCATAAGAACAATAAACTTGATTAAAGTAAGAGACAAAAATGTAAGAAGTGGAAAAGAAGGTGAACCACAACTTTGTATACTGAAATAAACAAGTTGGACAGACAAATTAAGCATAGCGGAAGACAAGATCAAGAAAAAACGAAGAAAATGTATATAAAGATAGTGAGCATAATAAAAAAAAACATTTTATAGCTACATAAGATGTGGAAGGGGAAAAGACATTCAAATTGATACATTTTTTGTAAATTCTAAAATGTATTCAGACACAGCAGATTACAGATATATTTACAAAATCTAACGCAAAGCAGTTTGGCTCCACAAAGAGATGACAAATTGTCCTTCTCACATCCAGGCAACCTCAGCTACTGAAATCAACTTAGATTATATTGAAAAAGAACTATGCAAACAGGATACAGCAAAGCACATGGAGGAGTCATAATTAGTAATAATGACCGGAGAACACTTCAGCAAGAACTTACAGTACCATTATATCTATTATTTACTAGGTTGGATAAATATGAGGAGATTCCTCAAGGTTAGACACGTGTTAAACCTGTCTTTAAGGGAAAGGGGAGTAGGGCAGACTTAAGTTTGCTTTCATGTTGTGTAAAAATAATGGAGCAGATAACATCGGATAAGTTATCATCAAAGCTGGAAAAGTTGAGACTTGAAACCATATATCTGCATGCATGCCATCCTCATAGCACAGGAAATTTGGACAAAGCCAAAAATAATGGGGAGGACAAAGGCACAAAAATAGGGACAAATTTAAAATACTGCTCTTATAAACTTAGAAAGTTGCTAGAATAAAAGGTATTGTGTTAGCATGTATTTTCCGATGGATATGAAGTTTGACACTCAAATGTCTGTTATTATTTAGTGACTTCAGTCCTCAATGTTTGGTCAGAAAACCATATTTTTATGAGGACAGAACAAAAATATGAGGCAAATATCTGGACAGTCTGCAAAAATCTGAACAGTTGAGAGGTATGGCTAGAGAGCTGGTACAGGCTGTGTGCAGGATGTTAGCACCACAGATAGATGCATGCAGTCTGTAGGATAACCTAGTACCAATAGAAACAAAAGTGTGTCTGAGTGTGGGTATACTGGCCTCTGGGATATTTCAGTAGCATGTGGGTGATGCTGTGGGAGTGTCCCAGACAGCTACCACTTGCATTCTATCACTGTTCCTGGCAGTAATGTGCACAAAAGTGGATGAATACATCCATTTCCCAGCAACACCCATGGAGCACAGAAATGGGCTGCAACAGTTCTGTACCATTGCCAATGTACCTGTGTCCTCAATGCAGTTGACTGCACCCATGTCTAAATCAAACCCCAGTGGTTACCAATGCTAAACAGGAAAAAGTGTGGCCAGCACTCAGTTGTCAGGTGGTGTGCTCTGTAGAAAGCCTCATTAAAAATATCACGACAATGCACCCTGGTAGTGTGCATGATGCAACAACTTGGAGGGAAAGTGGTCTGAGGGTCATTTTCCAATATGGCGAAATACCAAAGGGGCTCCTACTAAGTAAGTACAAAACCACTACAATACTGTAAGGATTATCCAGACATGTCACTAGTGCACAAGAGGAATAAGTATTTTTTTTCATCCCCCTAAAAACACGTGACTGCGATTATCCACTGACTTGGTGTATGAAGCTTATGAAGCCATACAGAGCCATATCAATGCCTGTTGAGGTTGCATATAACAGAGTGTATGTTGCAACATGGAATACTATTAGTATTTATTTGATGTGCTGAAAGCAAGATCCAGATGTCTGGACACAGCTGGGGGTGTACTGCAAAACAAACAGAAAAGTCATCAGAGATGGTCACTGTGTGTGCCATGCTGCATAACATGCAAATATAAAAACACAGTAGACTGCCAGCTACAGGTGTGGATGACCTACCCAAAGAACCTCTGATGTTTAATATGGAGCTATCTGAGTTGTCAAAAGATGATCAGGAGGTCAAAGGGGCGAGAAGAGATATGTGTGGGCAATGGAGGCTGTAACCATATGTTCTAACTCAAGGAACACAGCGGTGTGTGACTCATACAGTTGACTCATAACAAGCCGCACATAGAAGTACACAGACAAAACAGTGATGTTCACACTGTATTGCCCCACTACAGCAACACAAATCACAACTAATGGAAACAGCCCATTAGTTGTCCAGACTGAACATTATACATACCATAAGCATATTATTCACCTTATGCACATACTTGTGAAATAGCAAAGGCCACATGTGGATGTCTACAGAAGACAAATTACTACAGGACCACTTTGTGCAAGGTGCAGCACCAAGGAGGACCACACTGGCATATGTGTGGCATGTATGAGGTACAAGCAACAGAAGGTATCATTGTCCAGGTAGGATATCATCATACATAAAATTAGTGTGTGAAGGAAATAGTACAACTGCCATTGACACAGCAAATCTAGGCTCATGCATTGCATGGGAATGTGCTATAACCAACATAATCTAATTGTAATGGTTGTACAATAACATTGATGAATCACACATATCACAGTGATGTACAACAGTGTTGTACACCACTCTATGCGGCATACAGCAGCATAAGTACTAACAAGCTTTTAAGGACTGGCCAAAATACAACATACCTGACATGTCTGAAGCAAGTTTTACTTGACATGCCTGGCATGGAATGTCAGACATAAGGCAACATTACAATGCACAGGTGATTGCTGCTACATGAGTCATTCAGATGAAAACATACGTTCAGTTCTGCAGAACATCAATGACAGGCAGCAGACATCAGCCATGGCACTTGATTCTTTGTATATGGGATATAGCAACATAAGGTGTATATCTGTGTGTAAGCAGATAGATATGGGAAGGAACACATAGGAAGTACATGTCAACAAATGGATAAGAAAGGGAAATACATAAATATAGGTGCATGTTGTATTGATGTTGAGGCATGTACAGTACCATAAGATCATAAGATCATAGGAAGTTACTAGGCTTTTGGCCATGAGGCCCTTACAAGCCTAGCCAAGAATTTATCTCATGTTCTGACAAGTCAGCATCCGATGCCCCTGTCCAGCAGGGACACAGGTGGAATCCCAGGGGTGTATTTTCTGTTCCCCATCCAGTTACCAAGGTTGCACTTAAAAAGGGTTAATGAAATACTCTGCTTGATGTGGAGAAGGAGTCTATTCCACAGAAGGGGGATTCTGGACAGAAAATTTGTCCCAACAAAAAATCTTATTGATGTCACAGACCAGTTGAGGTCACAAATGCGGGTTACTTGAGTGGAGCTTGACTTGTGGATATGCAGCAGTCCTATCAAGGCAGGGTCTAAGATTGCTTTGTATGCAAGACAGAGGTCACCTCTGAGGAGTCTGTATGAGACTGAGTAGCAGGACAGGGCTCTTAGCCTATCTGTGTAAGGTAAATGTTTGAGGCTCTGGATTCTCCTTGTGAGGAACCTCTGTGGTCTCTCCAGCTGCTGCATGTGCCTTGTGAGGTACATGCCGAAAAGGGGCATTGTACTCAAAAAAAGTCTTATAAGGGAAGAATACAGGGATGTTATGCCTCCTTCTCCCTGGATGAGATAACCTTGCTAATGAGGTAGGCAATGTAGAAAGCTTTTTATACAACAGAGGCAATATGGTGGTCAAAAGTCAGTATGCTGTCAACCTGGGTGCCCAAGTCCCTCATGACTGATTCTGTGCTTAGGACCTTGTTGTTAATGTGATAAGTTGTGGGAACATCACTTTCCCCAAAGGGGATGGTGATGCATTTTTGGCATTCAGTTTGAGGCCATGTTTCTGGCACCATTCATTTGTTTGGATAAGACCATCTTGGAGGATGTCCACATCACTAGGCGAATTGATAACAGCACCCAACTTGCAGTCATCTGCAAACTCGGTCAGCCATAGCCCACTGATTTTGGCCTGCACTTCAGAAAAGTATATCCCAAACAACAGAGGCCCCAAGACCAATCCCTGAGGTACACTGCTCATTATGGGGCTACTGTTTGAGATGGCTTTCCCTGTTTTGACTAGGTGGGGTCTATCAGTGAGCCAGTTTGCTACCCATCTGGTAACATATGGATTGATGCCAAGTTGAGAGAGTTTATCTATTATACCTGCGTGTGGAATAGTATTAAAGGCTTTGGCCAGGTCAAGGTAGGTGGCTTTGGTGACTGTCTCAAAGAAGTTGACCAAATATAACAGACATAACCTCCCCTTAAAGAAAATAAACTGTGTAGGATTGAATGTTTGATGGTGCCAATGTCCTTGGTAATGAGGTCCATGATAATCTGCTCCATGGCCTTGCAGATCAGGCTTGTTAGGCTGATGGGTATATAATTTCCTGGATTGGTGAACACTCCACCTTTGTGCAAAGGGATGACAGTGTCTATCCTCCACTCAGCTGGGAAGAAGCCGGTACTCAGGCTTTGGATGAATAGGGTGCCTAATGGTGCTCCAAAATCCTGCCTGAGTTCATGTAAGATGCAGCCTGGGATGTTATTGGGTCCCATGGAGGCTGTATTTTTTGCCTTTAAGAGGGCAGTGATGACTTGCACCCTAGAGATAAGGGGGGGGGTAGATGCTTGGGATGTCTTGGTTTACTGATGGGGGGAAAGATGGGTAAAGTTTTCACTGAACCTGTCTGCCAGTAGGTTGGCTATTCCAATGGTGTTTGTGTATGTGGTGTCTTTGACCACCAGTTCTGAGCAGATCTGAGTGCTTCCTTTGAGATTGCAGGCATATGTGAAGAAGATCTTATGACTGTCTTTAGTAGATGTGGCCAGTTTGGACTTGACGTTTGCTATGAAGGATTTCACTAGTGCTCTTATTTGCTTGTTCAGGCTAAGGAGAGATTGCTTCCAATTGGGCACCTGCTCCTTCTTGGTCCTGGACAGCAATTGTTTCCTTTTATTATAGAGTTTATTTATTGCATATGTCCACCAGACAGGTTTACTCTTCCTTGAGGAGGAGGATTTTGTCCAGTCAGGTATTCCTGATTCCATGAAACTATATAAATGCTCATATAGTACTTTGGTGAAGGTTTGGACATATATGCCAGTTCCTATGGAGAAGAGAGAGCTGTGGATCTGTTTATACCTTCCCTCAGAAGGTTGTAATCAGCTTTGGAGAAGTTTTTTGTTTGACCCTAGCTGGGGTAGGGGAGTCTGGGGAGATGTGACTTCTAAAGTGACCACTTTGTGGTTGGATCTTACCAGGGAGGATGACACTGTAGGGATGCTGCAAGGGTTACTCATGTTGATTAATACCGAGTCCAAGATACTGTCACCTTTTAAGGGCGTGTCGACCAGCTGGTGTAAGGTATTTCCACTGAGGAAATCAAGAAATCTTTGGGCATTTGTGTTTTGGCATGAGTACTTCTTCCAGTCTATGGTTGGATAGTTAAAGTTGCCAGGCTCAGGGTAAAGGGTTAAATCTTGATAGATTCAAAGAGGTCCAGATAGGTGGAATGGGTATCTTGAGTCAAATTTCGGGGTCTGTAGTTAGCTATGATTTGAATAGGGGTCTTGTCAATGGTTAACTGCACCTGGAGTGTCTCCTGTGCATTATACTGTTTGACAAGTCTGGAGGTGTGTATGTCTTTTACATATATTGCAACTCCACCTCCTCTTGCTTTGCTGCCCACAGTTTGGAGTCTGAATGTATGATAAGATGAGTAACCTGGTATGGCTGGGGTGTTCTCTGTAGCTTTGATCCAGGTTTCTGTGACTGCACAAATGTCAGCATCTTCCAGGGTTAAGAATGCTTGCAATGAGTGCAGTTTCATGTTTAGACTCCTAGCATTTAGCAGCATGACCTTTAATTTGAATTTTGATGAAATTTTCATGTTGGTAGTTTTGACCTCATGGCATTGTCTAAAAAAGACTATATGGGGGAGGTAAAAGCCATTTCCAGAAGCCTTAAGCCCAAGGGAGACAGATGCAGGCCACCTCTGGCAAAGCATCGTGGTTTGTCAATCATGTCTTCCCAGGCTGTCAGGTACTGGATCCCCCTGAAATGACACCAGAAACTAAGCCAATTGTTAAAGTCAGTCTTTTTCTGTTTGTATTGAGGCATCATTCTGGGTAAAATGATGCTTAAGGCTAGGAACATACCTGCCTGGGACACATATTCAGCGAGCTCAATCATGTCTCTCTTCATATAGTCCAGGGAGGTATGTCTCAAGTGATTCACGCCAACATGGACTATGACACAGTTATAACAGTACCTGTTGTTGAGAGACTTGAGTGCATGGGTGATATGGCAGATTCTGGCACCTGCCAAACAACTAACCATGACTTTGCCCTTATTCAGCCTGGAGATGGGGCACATCTGTGTGTCTCACAATGGCGTCTCCTATGACTCATAAGTTGAGTTTATGTTAAGGCCTAGGTGTCTGTGAGACACAGGTGTGTGTATTATGTGTTGTATGTGGTGTAGTGGGCAGTAGAGTTTGTGTGTGTTTTTGCCTCAAAGGACTCTTTTGTTTGGGTATGTTTTTGTTGAGGACCTCCGCATATGTAGGTGTGTGTTGAGTAGGTGTGGGTGGTGTGTGAGGTGTGGTGCTTGTGCTCACAATCTTCTCAGTGCCAGATATACTGACTTGTGAAGGACAGAGCATAGACTCTAGGTTTTTAATGTAATTGCATCTTTCACAAATTGTGTTCCTAGGTAATAATAGTAGAGGGTTGTCCGTGTACATGAGGCAGTTGCTACACTGTCTCAGGATGCCCATATCAACCAGACTGGCAGGAGAAAGCATAGGAAACTGACCATCCATATTTTTCAGAATCTGAAGGAGAGAGGCCAGAGAGAGCTAAGAGGGTAAAGGGTGGAAGGTCTAAGAGTAGTACTACTAGGTGATCACACAAGTGCTACTAAGGGAAAACTTGTAGCTCGAATACCTCACAAAGGGTTAAAAACAGTGCAGCTGTGGTTCTTGATGTGCAAACAAGCCCAAACCAGCTCAAATGCATGGTTTAAATACAACAAAAAAATAGAATATTATAGTAACACAGAATTCCAGCCAATCCTGCTAGTGCCTGCTATCTTTACCAATCAGCCTGTGCTAGACAAGGTCCAGGCAGCCCTACTGCTCTCACTAGCAGAAGAGATAGGCCCCTACCAACACAAGATGGCTGGAAGAAACACAGAAGGCAAACACAAGATGGCTGCTAGAAACTAAAACTAATGTCTTTCGGCTTTTCCCAGTTAGGGGTCGCCACAGCAGATGGCTGCCAGAAATACAGAAGGCAAAAAAAAAAACAATTCTGGATGCAGCAAACTTTTATCCAGGCTATGCTACTCCATTTAAGGGTTAAGAACACAGTAAAACTGACAAAAAAGCACAGATTAACAACTTACAGACAAAACAGAACTCATTGTATGAAAAAATAGAGATAAACAGTAATGAAATGCAGTAAAATAAAGTTAAACAGTAGTGAATTGCAGCAAATAGCAAAGAAATATAGATAAACAGTAATGAAATGCAGTTAATCAGTAAATTGCTATAAAACAATGCAAATGTGAGAAATTAGTTCACAATCGCAACAGTAATAAACAGCTCAAATAAATCAGCAATTCAGTAGAATACTGTCATCAATTTAGTAAGGCAAATGACAAGCAGTAACAAATGTGGCAAGCTACCGACACACAGTATCAAATGCGGCAAACTAAATGCAGTTGAATACCTAAGCACAAGCAGCAAAATGAAGTAGGAAGAGGCACTATATATATATATATATATATATATATATATATATATATATATATATATATATATATATATATATATATATATATATATATATATATATATATATATATATATATATATATATATATATATATATATATATATATATATATATATATATACATATATATACAAATATATATATATATATATATATATATATATATATATATATATATATATATGGGTTCCTATCAGATATTAAAACTTCTGCAAGTTCGAATCTCATATGGTCGAGACCATAAGTTCGAATTTGCAGGAGTTTGAGCATTTCAACAGAAATCTCTGTAAGGGAGGATTCCGTTTTGTTCAATGTGGTGCCATCACAGAGTTGGCATATTTAAGTAGTGAGGGGGTTTAGCCCCCCACCCACGTGGGGGGTGCAGGGGGGCTTATTTTGTTTTCTTTTCTTTTGTTGTTTTTTGTCCATAGTCAAAGTTTTTTAACTTCGAACAGGATGGTTCGAACATTCCATGATATAGACCCTATATATATATATATATATATATATATATATATATATATATATATATATATATATATATTGTTTTTTTTAAGTAGAAGGCGAGGAGACAGAAGATAATTCAAGGTTAAAAAGCTAAAGGGGTGGGCCTTCACGACTGAGCTTACTGTACTCAGTAGAATGAGCTGATGCAATGGGTCTGGGAGGAGTGTACAATATCAAATTAATAGTAAAGGTAGGCAACTTAAAAGCCACCAAGCTTTAAAACCACAACAACAGTTGGGTGGGTGGATAGGAATACAAGATCAGAACAGAAGTAAGGAATGAATTCACTAAGCTTAAAAAACAGTTGCCCAGTTTAAACAGATGTGCAGCAAATATTGTTTTAGTAAAATAGAAAATCAAAAGTGCAGAAAACAATTGAAAATATGCACATTCTTTTGTAGTCTCATAGCAGTTTTTGTAAAACAGCAGAGCAAGTGCAGATGACCTAATAATAAAATGACACATAGCACTGGTATGCATAATGAGGCATACTTGTACCTCCAGGTATCGCAGATAACAATGAAATGTGTAATGTATCAATTAGTGCTGGCATAATAACGTAATGTGCTGATGATCTTGAGAAATGTTTGCTGTTTGTCAATGATCAAGAGATGCAAACATGGAAGCAGGGTGATTGTTACATAGAGCAGTGCATCTGTCAGTATTTCAACTAACACATAACAATGGCAAATATGTACACCATAACACAGCATGAAGATATTCACTTAAGTCAAATAAATGAGTGAAAAAAGCCTGCAGCATGACATTTGAGAAACCACTATCAGATGTAGTAGACACTGGTCAGCACAGTGGTCTCCATAGCCACAAGTTTAGAATGACATAACAGAACACACATTGGATCAAATGCCAGTGTTACTCTAACACAGTCTAGGTTTTCCAAATTGTCAACTCACACCTTGATCTTTGCGGCCCCTGCCATATCCAGAAATATTTAGCCTGCAGCATTGTACTTAGGATCTGGCTGTGGAAACACTGGCAGTTTGGCACATGGTGTGGGTAGGAGAAGTACTATGATGTGGGAAGCTGGCATAATGGTTTAGGTATTTACCTTACAGACACAATGGGCAGGGTTTGATTCTTACATGGGTAAATTGGCTAGGCTTAAAATGGCCCACCAGGGCATTTAGCCTTGTACCAATCTATGACCGTTGACCCTATGTGTCTGTCTGACTATTACTGCTGAGTTCTGAATAAGTCGCACAGCAACAGATGTGCATGCACATTACAGCACAGACAGTAATGTATGAGGGCCTTGTGTGGATTTCCTGAGAGGGGGTCTGCTTCTCCCGACTGGAGGTAAGTTGATAATTTGGGTTAGGGTATGTAACACCTGGTTTCTACTACAGCACTGCTCTAGCACTGCTGTAACAAGGCAACAGATATCATGCTGCCATGCTATGCAGCCAATCCTGCTATAACCGCTACATCGTCTATGCTCCTGACCTTCATGTGACACATGAAGCTGTTGTGCTACATGATCAGTAGCATGGACAAGTGCACACAGGTCAGTACCATGACATCACTGTGAACGTTCATGCCACTGTAACAGTAAGTGTACACTCTCTGACACACGTACACACACACACACACACACACACACACACACACACACACACACATCAGCTACAGTCCTACATGTAGTCTGATAGACAGTATCAGTCTGTTGTGGGGAAGAGTTACCACCCCTACCAGACTCAAATGGAACAGCAAGTCATGTCATCATCATGTCTAATACCTGATGCCCTTACTTCATCAGAATGGCCAGCAATACTGCTACCCTATTAAAGACTATGCCATGACACATGACTGTCCCCTTCTGGGCCAGACAATAAACAACTGCAGTGCCCTGTGTGCCATTGGCTATACTATCTGAGTAAGGCATATCACATCCCACCTCAGAATCAGTGGGCAGGTTACGAGGGAGACAGGAATTAGATGTGCTGCAAATAGAAACAGATGAGACATGTCATACACATTTACAGAAGTCAAATGAGAAACTATATAACTGACATTACTGGACAAGTATCTAATTACAATGAATAATTAAGATGATATCTACTTACTGGGTCAGCATTGTAGTGGGTGGTGCAGGGTCCCTATAGAGCAGAGATACAAAATGTCAGTCATCTATCAACCATATATGAAGGGCTATGTGAAAACAAACATACATGATGATATACCTGATTTGTCCTCTTCCGACTGCACTGACAGTGATGAGGGTTAAAATGCCACTGTCATTTAAAAAGAGACACCTGTACAACAACTCAGTAGTAAGCAAATACACATCATCATGTAGCACTGACAATGACATATAACATACAGCATATAAGATATAGACATACTAATCAGGCGATGATGTTCTGCAGGCTGTAACTGATCTAGGCATGTGAACAAGACCACATTAGCCATGAAGGTCACAGTTGTATGAAACAGTGTTGCACTATAGTAAGCATATGAACTGTACCAGGTCTGCCCTTCCCTTCTGGGGAATGTAGCATCTGACATAAAGCAGAACCTGTAGGTTAAAGTGGAACACAATACACCTTAGTCACAAAAGTAGACCGAAGCAGGCAAAGGCTAGTGATCACACTAACAGACCATGCAGACACATACATGATGTGCCCATGTCAGCCTGATGATGACATGCCTGTTCAAGTGAACAAGTCAAGACTAATTATAAAGGTCACAGATGTACTTAACAGTATTGTACTATAGCAACCAATTGAACCACTTTACCAGGTCTGTTATCCTAGGTTGGGGAACATAGCATCCAACATGAAGCAGAACCTGTAAGTTAAAGTAAAACACAAACAACATGTGAGTATACACCTCAGTCATAACAGCAGGCAATCTATATTAGAAGATCGAATGTTTAGGTGATCGAACACCTAAACATCGATCGTCTAATATCAGAAGCAAAAAATGGCTGATTTAACGCAGGGAAAGATTTTCCTTGGCTGTTCACCAGATTTTGCCATTTCTGTACTGTTGAACGATCTCAGAGTTTGGATGTAAATTTTTTTTTTAATTGGCCGACGTGCGTGTTTCCCTAGGGGGTTCGATATTCTTAGGTTCGATATTAGAAGATCGATGCTTAGGTGTTCGATCACCTAAATATTCGATCTTCTAATATACACCCAACAGCAGGCAGAGAAAGGAAAAGGCAAGTGATCACACAAACAGACTACTTACCTGATAAGTGTGTCTTTGGTGGCCTGATGTTGATGGGCTTATGCAAGTGCAAAACACAACAGTGAATAATTTAGGCAGTATAACATGCTATAAGACTTACCATGTCTGTCCACATCAGTAGTGTTTCTCTGTACATGATGTAGTTCTGCTGCTGTGACATTCATAAAAGCAGGTAAGATGGATGTATACATGTCTTTGAATTATAATGGGATTATGCTTCTGTGTTTGTGAATGGTGGACATACCTGTATGCCTGGAACACCTGCCTCAATACCTCCCCTGAGTGTATGATGATCCTGGTAGGTATTCTGGATGGAGGTCAGTAATATCATTGATTGATCCAGAGGAGGCAATGGTGGCCTACATCCCATGGCATTTCTCTCCCTTTCATAGTGGTGTAGTCTGTTGGTTGCACAGACAATCATGTCAGAGCAATGGTGACAGCAGGCCTACCTGGAGCAGATGTGTCCATCCATAGCATTAACCATGTTATTCAGGTCCCTCTACACTTGCCTCCAGACAGTATCACCAATACATCCCAGCAAATTTCAGTCATTATGCTGCAGAGCCTCAATAATTATCTAATTTTTCTTCATTGAAAAAATTAGTGTGGCTATTATGGCTAGACATCTGAAAAAAAGGGTGATATGCATATATCAGATGTTATATAGGAGGTGCAGTTATTGACATATCAGCCTTTAATGCAAATGTCAGAATAGTGCCCCTCATATACACTGACATAATATGCAAATCATTCAATGTCAACTGTATTACCATCATGCCCAGATAAGCATAAGGAACTTATAAGACATGTATCAATTGCTGACCGTATGCCATAACCTCAGGAGCATATATGTTCTGCCATTAATCCAGTTGACATGTTATGTCATATACACAGAAGTAGGATTAGAACCCCCACTGGTATATTTCTTGACTAGTAAGACCAAATCACATACCTATTACGCCATCACTTGAGTAGTACAAAAGTGGTGTTATAATAGTTGCATTCACAGCCAACTACACCTAGCAAGTCTACATCAGCCATGGGAGACAAGTCACAGATGTCACTGTAGTCAGTGACAAAGATCAGTACAAATGTGTCATTTATGATATGCTATATAACATATATATCAGTATGTTTTAAAAAAGCAAGACAGAACAAGATCATCTTATGAAAATGAACAGTTCAGTGGATATGGCTGGATGTGAAAACAAAAAACAAGTTACTTGCTAAACCATCCTAAACTTCCCTCAATCCCATTGAATGGTATAACAACTTCCACTGTAAAAATAATCAGTGAATATCCACAAATCATATTCTGAAGGCACAATTAGCAGACATCCCCATAAACTGTAGTTATCTGCAAACAGTACTAAAGTCATGTGGGTGCAAGTTCATTACTGATGGATATAGGTGGATTCCTTCCATATCTGCAGTTTACTGTGGCTGGATTGCTTGTAGCCATACACCTGCATATGGGAAAAGCTGGGTCTATGTTTAATCATTGAAGAAAACATTTGTTAAACGGCTTTTAATGGAATGCTAAACATCCAAACTCTTTTTTTGTCGTACAGGCATTCCATCAGAAATCAAATCATCGAATAGTTATAGCAGGCCATCACTGAGAGCATTCGATGATGCTGTCAACTAAAACTAAACAAAAATAACATTCTGAAAAACACCTTCTAAAGTGCACACTGTATAAGATAAAGTAAAGAATGCCTTTTATATATATATATATATATATATATATATATATATATATATATATATATTAATAAAGAAGAATATTATCCCCTTATAAAGGTGCAATCTTGGAGTTGGCATATATAATTAACCAGAGTGGGGGGGGGGCTGTGGCCCCCACATACCCCTATGTGGGGGGAGCTGAACCCTCCACCCCATCCCCTGCTAGTGGTTGAAAAATTAGAAAACTTCCTTTCCCATACCTAGGTTGTTGGGGGAATAGGATAGGCTTTATTAATTTGATAGTCATGCCTATCACTTTTCAATATATTAATTTTTCTATTGCGAATAACTTGAATATGCTTGTCAATGTTATTTAAAATACGAACATATTCATATTTATACCGTTCAAATTGCAAATCATGTATTACATTATCCAATACACCAATTTCTGCTACCAGTTCATCAATTAATTTACAGTTATATTTTATTAACAGCTCCATGTATTCACATCCGTGCTGGTCAAACATTACCAGCAGGTCTTTATGGAGAGGTGAATCAGTTATTAAGCCAGTAGGAAATGACCATATGCAGAGACCCTTTGGCACTCTGTTAGCTTTAATTCACTTAGAAAAATATGCATTCTCAAGCTTTAACTTTTTTACTTTTAACAGTTTGTAGTCATACTCAATTGATCCACAACAATAGTAATGTTCCTTTTCTGAGTCTCTGTAAAGTTGAAATTGGACTGCAACCATTCCTGTAAAACTGGAGGGTTACTGCTAGCAATATTTCCACTTGTATGAGGTAACAGGGTAGGAGCTGTCAAAAAATTAGAACTCCATGGGTTAGGTGTACTTTTATCCCTCCTCAGCCAATGGTCAAGTAAAATCTCAGCCTCCCTTCTGCTATTTGAAGGGTTAGCACTGTTGGAAATATCCTCAAAGTGTTGAGACAACTGTTGGATTAAATGTATAAGATTTCCAATAGTACGCTGATGTTCATTTACATCAACTTCATTAAATAAGGGTTGTAACTCTGCTGGCCCACCTGCAGCCAACACATTATAAAAACAAACCAACCAACTCCAGCAAATGCTGATAAAACCAAGAATCCACAGAAAAAACACTAAAAGCTCAAGATAGCAGTAGAACATGTTTTATTCCAAAACACAAGATGAACACTTTCTTTTTAAAACATTTAAAACTTCATCAGATAACTCCAAGTCCCAGTTTTTATACTACTTACAAAATGGTAAAGTATGTCATGTGATTGCTAAGCCCCCTTCTAAAAGCCACATTTAAAGAAACAGGAATTAATTTTTGCAAAGTAAAGCTTTTAAACACAGTACATTTTCAACAATTTTCCTTTTTACATTTTTACGTTTAAAACAACAAATTATTTATTTAACTCAATTCTTCAGCTTCAATTAACATGCAGTTGATGTTTGTTCATTTAGACCTGGCAGATTCCCTGCCAGTACAGCTCTCTTTTTTCTAATAGGAGAGACCAAGGCCTTCCTCTTAGAGTTGGGTCACTTTCTCTAGAATGCTGGACTTAAAACCATGTCCCATATACTCTTGAATATGTTGGGAAAGGGTGTTTGTATCTTTCTTCTACTTAATGTCATATAGATGTTCATACAACCTATCCTTTAACTTTCTTTCAAGTCTTGCCTATATAGAATCCAGGGCAAGACTGGCACACAGGCACATACCCCAGCAGTATCACAGTTATTATTTCCTGACTTGACTTGCCCATGTTCTTTCTTTTTTTACTACTACTTAGAGCTTTTGAGAAATCATCCAATATATTTTGATTGAGATGATTCCATCTTTGTTAATGTTTTACTTGTGTGTCATGAATTCCCCTAATATTTCTATGCTTTCTGCATAGCTACATATGCACTGGCTTACATTCCTTAAACTGTATTATTTGCATGTTATTTAGGAATGTACCTGTAGCACCATGTGGTTTCTGCATGGCAATTTGACATTTCATGTCACTGGTGTGGGTATGTGTCATGAAACTTCTGTATGTTTGGCTTGTGTGTTATCATTCCATGATACACATCTACATTGCTTACTTGAACACCAGCTGTTTTGCCTCTGGAATGAAATTCCTTCTTTTACATCAGGATCCGATTTTTCCTGTCCTTGTGGTGTGTACGCATAATTGGTTTATTAGGCAGCCACAATACTCTTTTGCTGCAGTACTGCTGCTTGGCAATGTGCTTAGCTGTTTGCCTATTGCATAGAGGGTTAGAGGTTCTAATCTAACCTCTGCTCCTACATTTCCTTGGCTGGATTTGATCAGCCTTGCTATTACATGGCTTACACTTAAACTCCCAACAGCCTAGTGGTTTAAGATGTTTGATTTCTGTTGTGTACTGTAATGCTAGCAATCCTCGTTCTGTGTCACATACCTACCATCAGTCATACTCCTTTTGTATGACTGTTACACAGTTCACACTGTCTCAGATCTGCTTTGTGCACTGGTATGTAATGTATTATTGAGGTGCACCACAGCTGGTATCCATCCCTATCCTGTTTGCCATCTTTCCATAACTCCTGCTGTACAGTCCATTTGTATGCTCTCTGTGTAACTCACTTATCCTTTATGTATAGTACCAATTTTGTCTGTCGTGTCTTGTGATGCTTGTTATATATTTGTACTCACGCTTTACCCCACCTCCTCTTTCTGTCTTTTTTATACCTTCTTTTCTCCAACCAACACAAAATAGGACCTATAACCATGAAATAAAGTGTCCATGCCCTTCTGACTTTTCCTCTGACCCTTTTATTTCATCATCCATCTTGTGTGCCCCTCTTCTTCACTCTCACCCTAATTTAATTGGGACTGTGTATTAATTGTGTTCTCCACACATGTTCTGCACCCACTGTTCTCTATTATTAGCATTAGTGATATGGCATTTGATGGCACTTCACTATAATTAATAATTTTTTTAATAAAATATGGATTGCAATGAATTCCGCAAATTAAAACAATTGTGTATGTATACATGTACGTCTGCATTTTGTGACAATATCTATAACATATTGCAGATATTTGCAATTTAATGGAATTATTGCTTATGCACAATTGTTTTATGTCAGTGTTTTCTACATATTGCTGACATGTTCCTTTGTGTTTGTCTACCTTCCACACATGTACATTCTTAATGCAAATATATTACTTTATGGATGAGTTTTACTTGTAGGACAATTTTGCAATATCTCAATGTAGTTACACTGACATTGCTAGGTTTTTTTGTGTGTGTTTCCATTGCACTAAGTTATGCTTATTAGTCCTGGGTACATTTGCATATTATTTGACTTACCATAAATCTTGCACAGAACTCGGCGAAATCCACTAAATTCCAAGAAATGTATAAAATACATACCGTGGTGTTTCACATTATTCCCTATAGCATTTACACAAGAATGTATTGACAATCAAAACTTTCAAAAAATGGTAATCTTAAAAAATAGGGATTTAATCTTTGAGACTCAAATATTAAGAGAGACTAAAGTACTTAACACAGGGTATTTAATAGGTAAATATGACTTGGAAATGGAAAACAGGACTATAGTACACATAAATAGAACATTTTTAATCTCTAAAGTTGATTTAAAGTCAGGTATAACTAAAATGTGTATCGTCACATTCTTGATTTTTAACTACTCTCAAAACAAATGATGAGATAGGGAGATTATATTTATCCAAAATAGAGAAAATAATTAACTATGGATTTTGCATCAAAGATAATTATTAGGATTATACTCTTCAAATGATTGGTTCATCTTTAACTACAGAAAATAAAAAAATGTTATTTTTTTATCTTCTGTTTTGCTGCACAGTCACTTCAGTAGTTTTTCCAGTTCTCTAATTGGATGTTGCACTTCCTGAATTGCCATTATCGCAAAAAAAAAGCAGTCTCTATTTCAGTATCAGCAGATTCCTGCCCACACGTCTAAATTTGTCTACAAAAAGTTGTCATATCACTACCTTGATCATCTGCAAAATCATTTTAGCATCCAAACCTCCTTACTCCTTTACCACAATTTTAGTTTTGTTTGCTATCATAGCTAAACAGTGCAAATTTGACATTTCTCAAGCAATTCTGTTCTTCATACTGTATTCAGTATTCTCCTCCATCTTTTTTCTCTAATTAGTGCTCTTTGGTACCACTAAGAGGAAAATAACAGGAGAAGTTCACTATTGTCCTTGTCAAATTTCTCCTTGAGTCTCCCTTGAAAAGACACCATAGTCAAAATGGGATCAACCTGGTCAATAAAAAGTAAATAAAATAAAAAAAGGAAGGTAGTTAGTATTTCATGAAGATTTTATAGATGCTAGCATATGAAAATGCAAACAAATTTTAAAATACAACACATTTTAATACTTCCAGAATTGCTAAATTGCATACCAATGTAACTTGACATTAAAATGCATTCTGGGTTAATCAAAACTTTAGTCTACAACATTTTGCCTCTGTGTCTATACTGTTATGAAAAAGAGTCATTTAGACCAGCTCAGATAAAGAATAACTACATAAAGATATAGAGGCATACATACATAAATAAAATAACTGATATAAATGCCTAAAAAGTGATGGAAAGGGTAAAAGGATCAAGGAGACAGAGCAAAAGAGAGAGAGGAGAAGATAACATGGGTATAGGTAGGAGGAAATAGAACTAAAATGCATTCCAGGAAGCATTATATCACACAGAGGGTGATGGGAATATTTTATTAATTACTGGATGGTATCATGGAAGTCAGGATAAAATAAGGCTTTAAATTATCATGCAATAGATACTAATTACATATTCTATTGTATAGTGTCTGCCCGTAAAATAAATGAAAATGTTTCATTTCCTTATACTGTTCATGGTTTCATGGTTTCATAATTTATATTATTGTGGCCCTAAGACTATAAGAAAACAAAATCCAAATTATTAGTTGAGAAGACATACTGTCCTACATTTAGGTCCAATTTACTCCCAAACTGATATGAAGAGTCTCAATGCATTATATGTATTGGAAGATTAAGGTGTTTTCCAAGTGAAATTGAAATATACCCCCTCCTCCTCTTCATATATCCTGTTCATAGGTTCATAGGTAGGTACTAGGCTATTGGCCCTAGGGCCTATATAAGCCTAGGCAAAAATGTACCCTGGCTTTTGCCACCCAAGAAAATTATTTTCCTGTGCCCCTGTCGAGCAGAGCCACAGAAGTGATCCCTGGGGTGAATTTCCTATTTCCCATCCAATCATCAAGATTTTTCTTGAAGAGTGCTAATGAGGAGCTCTGTTTGACATAGACAGGTAGTCTGTTCCAGAGTATGGGAAGTCACTGGGACAGGAATCTATCCCTCCAGCATGTTCTGTTTATTGTGGTGACAAGGTTTAGGTCCCTAGAGAGTGTAGCTCAGAGAGATTGGGATTTCTTTAAGTGGAGCATGTCCAACAGCCCTGGGTTTGACATAGCTTTGTATGTTAGGCAGAGATCGCCTCTGAGTAGGTGATATGCAACGGAGTAAAGCTGGAGTTTTTTGAGACGTTCTGCGTAGGGCATCTGTTTGAGGCCAGTAATCCTCTTTGTGAGGTATTTCTGTGGCCTTTCCAGTTGTTGTAGATGTCTTGTGAGGTACATACCAAAAGGGGCGTTGTACTCTATAATGGGTCTAATGAGTAATGAGTAGAGGGGAACAATGACCTCTTTTTTTCTGGATGCAAAACCTTTTGTGATGAGGTGAGCCACGTAGAAAGATTTTCTGACCACTGTGGCGACATGATTATCATAGGAGAGACTACTGTCCACCTTGTCCCAAGGTCTCTTATCACATTTTCAGTGTTAAGTGGACTACCAGCTATGTGGTAGTTCATGGTTACAGAGTTTTTACCAAAGGGGATGACAATACACTTTTTAGCATTGAGCTTCAAGCCATGGCTTTGACACCAGGTATCTGTCTCAGTGAGGCCCTTTTGTAGTATGTCCTCATCGTTAGGAGTTTCGATTATAGCTCCTAGTTTGCAGTCATCTGCAAACTTTGTTAGCCAAAGACCTTCTGTGTTAGCCTGTACTTCAGAGAAGTAGATACCAAACAGGAGAGGACCCAGGACTGAACCCTATGGTACTCCACTTGTCACTGGTCTGAAGTCGGATTTGGAGTCTGCTACTTTCACAGTGTGGGTTCTGTCCATGAGCCAGTTGGCAACCCATCTTGTGACATTGGGATTTATACCTAATTTAGTGAGCTTATCTATAATTCCAGAGTGGGGGATGGTGTTGAAAGCCTTGGCGAGATCTAGATAAGCTGTGTGAACCACCTTACCCTCATCTATGGCTTTGGTGACTGCTTCAAGGAAGTCAATCAGGTTTCGAAGACATGCTTTGCCTTTTACAAATCCGAATTGGGTAGGGTCCAGAGTTTGGAGATTACCAATGTCTTTGTTTATGACTTCCATGATGATACATTCCATGGCCTTGCAGTCCAGGCTCGTCAGGCTAATGAGGCGGTAGTTCCCGGAGTCCATCGTGGCTCCCCCTTTGTGGAGTGGGATAACAGTTGCAGTGCACCATTCAGTGGGCACAAAGCCTGAGGTGAGTCTATGATTAAACATGGTACTTAGGAAGGGTGCCAGTTCATTCTGTCGTTCGTGTAGAACGCAGCCTGGGATATTGCCAGGTCCCATGGATGCTGTGTTCGTGGCTTTGGAGAGTGTATTTTTTACCTGTGCAGCCATGATTACAAGAACTTTGCATTCTTCCGGTATAGAGATGGGCCCTCTAGGGGGTGAGAGGGGGGTAAAGTTAGCACTGAACCTATCTGCCAGGATGTTGGCAATATCAATTGGTTCTGTATATTTAGTGCCATTGTCAAACCCTATCAAGCTTAAATAGAAAGTTTTTGTTGGCCAAAGACATAGACTTATCAGTGATATGTACATTTTAAAATGTTTTTAATTCCTTGTCATGTATTACCCTCTGTGCCAGAGAGAGACAGTCTCTGAGGCAGTAATAGACTATGGTAAACAATCCCATAACTTTTAATCTCTCATAGATGGATAACAGATTTTTTACAATATGGCAATTTCCCTTTATATTTAAGCAAAACAAATAATTATATTGCACTATAGGTCAGACAGAGAAAATATACACTTGTTCTAAGAACTGGTGACAAAAGCGATACATCTCTATAAATTGTGTCTTCAATATACAATGTACAACTTTTAATCAGATCCACATTCCACCTAATTTCTAATTCACATAGAGATAGAAAATGTATTCAACACAATTACTGTAGTTGTTCTCAAAGGCCGGAAATGCATAACTCTACACTTATGAAAATTAACTTTTAATTTGTGATTAGATAACCAGTAACATACCTTAGTTAAACAGTTATTGAATGAGATAATGTCAGTATAATTGGTGATGAGAGTGATGTCATCAGCATATTTGAAAATCAAAGGTCATAGCCCTGAACTGTCCAGACATTTTCAAGAATTTCCAAATGTTTGCTAGTATTTTTGGTCTGTTCCTCATAAAATTTGTGATTTTCTGGAAAATTATTGAGGACTGAAATCACTAAATAATGATAACTATTAAAATTTCAGACTTCATATCCTTCAGAAAATGCATGCCAATGCATAACCTATTGTTCTAGCAACTTTTTAAGTTTATGAGTAACATCTGAAATCTGTTCCAATTGCTGGTCATTTGTCCCCTCATTATTTTTACCTTTGTCCATATTTCTGATGCAAAGAGGTTGAAAGGTATGCCAATGGGTGGTGGAAATAGGAAAAACAAACTAATACTATGTTAAATAATACTGGTACTAAGACTGACTACTGTGTTTACTTTTTTTTTCTTGCACTTCATTCAGGGATCCACTTTTTATTCAGTGAAATCATAATGATCTTATCAGGGATGAGAGACTGCTTAGCAACTTTTAGCCAACTATTTTTCTATTTTATAAGTAAGATTTACCTGTTCAGGGCATGGTGATAAGTTTTATTTGGTGTTCTGAACTTTAGGCACACCTGAAAATGATATAATGAGATAGAGAAGTTATCATACAAGTTACAATTTTAAATTTTAGTGCCATCTGGCATATATGTTTATTAGTAGCTGACTAAAACTCTATCCAGTAGAGGCCAATACTTCTTTTCAAGGTTGACATAGAGTACTGACTATTTATTTGATCAAATTCCTACAGTAAAATGAAGAGTGACGGATTTAAATCTAGGACTATAAGCTGAAACTCATTAGTAGTTTATAGCCTTAATGCTTCCTTTAAATGACATGATAAGTCTGCCAAAAATAGTTTCAAAAATAAATTAAAGGTTTGTCTGCATAATTCCTGGCTCTGCTCTTGTGCCTGTCCCTCAGGTTCCATAATAATTTTCTTCTACTATCCTCTAATGACTAATTTCTCCAATTGTCAGACTAACATTTCCTAGTAATTATGAAACATATTCCCCCACTTTCTGTTCCTCTTTCGTCTCACTTTCTTTTATTTTCTCCAAATGTCTCTCTCCCGATTGCTTCTACTTCATCTTTCTACCATTTTCTCTACCTATTTTGTTTTCCTCTTGCCTCCTCTACCTACTTTAATCTTTTCTTATCCAATTACATTTCTCCTGATTGCTCCATTTCTCAACTTAATCCTCATTCTGTCTTACTAGCATACTTTTTTACTTTCCTTTTTATTTCTTTCTAGCAAATGTAAACATTTTGTGATTTACTAAATGTATTGTACTGTTATCATTTTTTAATAATGAATGCTGTCGTTTTTTATCTTTCTTTCAGACTGTTTGTACATCATAAATTTACTGTAATGCTTTCAGATTCTGAAATTTTCTCACCAGACCTCTGATAAAAATGGGTCTTGAATGGCCCATTCAGATTATCCCAGTAACAAAACAAAATAAACAAATACATAAGAAATAAATAAAAAATATTAATAAATGTAATGATTTTGTTAATATAGACTCATGAGAGTAAGGTAAAATGACTGCTGACATGACAAATGCTACTTTCACAATAACTTTCAAACATACATTAATGCCTATGAAAGAACAGCCAAAATAAATTCCATTCGATAAAGCCCCTGCACATCTGTTATTTCCATAAATGTGCTCATTTCTTTTTTTTTAATCTGCCTTAACCTCTGTCAGTATATGTGATGTATTTATTATACATTGCCTCAAGCAATATAATTCATGGCCATTTCACCTTCTTCATGGGGTTCTTTTTCCTTAAGTATTTCTTAAGCTGTCTTGCTTTCATTTGCCCCCAATGTCCTCTTCCCTTTATTTCTAAGTCTTTTTGCTTCTATTCCTCCCTCCCCATTTCCCTCAATCCATGTGATGCATCCAAATCATATCCATCTTTCTTTTCTGTAATGGATATGTGCCAAGTGACTATGTCATGATATCCCACTGTTTCCATTCTGTTTCCTGGTTGGTAACTCTGCATTCCACTCTTTCAAACAATGTAATTTCTCTTGTCCTGTATGACAATTAGAAGCGCATCTTGTACTAAAGATGTTGCCTTGCACATGTCTTTACAATACAGGGTTGATCTCAGCACGACCAGTGTCCATACTCCATACAATCTACCCAGAATCCTATCAGCCTTTGCAGTACCCTTTCATAGTGCATAGCCTGATATAGATTATAGGTGGTCATTATTTACAAACATATTCCAATAAGAATTTGTATTGTTTAGTTATTCACTTCACATCACTTGCCTTATAACTCTGCATCCTACATTTCTCTTACTATTCTTTTATTAACAGATTCAGTTGTGTTAGAAGACAGTACAGTTAATGTCTATTAAATGAAGTAGTACTGCAAAATCTTTAGTTCGGTTGTAAAACAATGCCCCAGACAGAATCTGCAGTGCTTGTAATTGGTTGTGAGATTTACTTACATTTAATGCCTTTCTTTTGTATGGAATTTTCCTCCAAATTAACTGGTTATATTTATTTTGTCTGGTTTTGGAAATCACCATCTTTGCAAAGTTTGCTCTTCCCATAAAACCTCACATCCCTTAAGACAAATACCACATTAAAATGCAAGGATGTGGCAAGTACTGACTTATACAGTTAACATTACAATAATATGCCATTAAGTAAGTGTCCTTGAGTGAGCTGTAAAGGAGTCATATTTAGTTACTCACAAATTAAGTTTGTTGTTTTTTTCCTTAATTACAGTAATTATGATATGACCAACTGATGTATATTTTAAGGGTCTTGAGAGTTTTGATAATTTCAAACATTATAGCAAAGGTTAATTCACCCTACTGGTTATATTTAACATATGCATACAATATAAAAGGAAACTACTGAAATATATATATATATATGTATATATCCAAGGCAAGCACTTGAGTTCAGTCACTAACGCCTGCTCAATTACAGGATTTGGGTCCGTAATGTTGCATTGGTTCAAAAGAAACCCAAGAAGTGTTTCTGGCACAAAAACTCTAACAGTAAAATTGCTACATCAAGCTGATGAATACAATGAGCTTTAACTAGAGCTTAGTTCATCATATAGTCTCATTTTCACTGGCCACAGTGAGGTTTTACTCCTCACTGAATATAGTAATTCATTGTTCTCACATTTTTCACACTTTTGTTTTTCCTTTTGAATAAAATAAAAACTCAGTGCAAATATGCAGAGCAACTACTTAGGATTTGTTGTCATTTTTATGGCATTTTACCATGTCTTGCTAGTTCGCCTACCAGTTCCTTGGCATCTATATAACTCATCGGCTGCTTGGCTAGTCCTTTTTGCCTCTTCTTTCTTCTCCAGAAGTGGAAAAATGAAGTCTTAAATATTCTTGTGTTTGGAACTTATACCATTTTAATTGGTATTCTGTTTCTAAAATTCAGGAAATGACATTTATTCCCAATTCATGATTTGTGGTCTTTATATGGTTAGTGTAACACTGCTGATTCAGTTAAATTCTGCTTTCATTATATCAAATTACCTGAGTGGATGTGATGAAATCCTGTTCTGTATATGCAGCTTTGTTTTTTCTATGTATAAATGACCTTTCTGGGTTGGAATGCTGCACTTGTCATCGTGAAAAAAAAAGCAACAATTGATTCAAATCATTATTAATGTTATATTTCTCAGGCAGTATAATTCCTAAGCAGTTAAATAAAAAAGTAGAATTAAGCATATATAATGTCTTTCAGTCACAGTAGCAAAAACACAGGAGCCAATAACCATCAGTAAGCCAAGCAGGCAAGCTGTGATCAGTAAAGCTATCTGCTTATGTATAACAGAATATTTTGGAACTTAAGTATCCATGACTCAGATACTTAGTACTTGCACTTCATAAGTATCTTGCATTTATGAAAGAAGGAGGCAGACATTGGTCATTGGCAAGATGTTACCAAAGTTGGGGATTAACCTGCATGTCAGTTGACTGCCTGGATTGCAAAGCGACTGGTGAATGGAGTAACATTCTAAACTGACCTGTTACAACACACCTGAGTCTAAACGATAAGGATTTGCCAGTCCTCATGCAGTATGCATTAAAACAGACTGGCAGATCCTTCCTCCCAATTCCAAAATGGGACTTGAACTCACCACATGGAATAATTAAGGGTTGTACTCTGGCATAGCTTACCAAAGTACAAGTCAAAATTGGTGCTTTGAAATGAGTTTGGTACTCAGCAAAACAGATGCTCCGCCTGTCTGATGGACTGGATACTGTAGACAATTCCTGGCTAGAATCTAGACTGCCTTCACTACCCAGTTCTATAAATAGATAGAGCTTTAATGAAGATTTTGGGTGTCAGGAGACTTGCCTGGGAATGCATGAATGCACGGTTATGTGTAGTGTTAGCCATACTTAGTTATTGCATGTTTTCCTTTTTTAATGATTAATTAATAATAATAATAGCAAGGAGAGATAAAGGGTCGGATTCCATAAAGTGAACCTGCTGCGGATGCAATTTCAGAAGACACGTTGAAGGCAGCCCGAGTACTTAGATATTCAGTGCAGAATGATTAGGGATTCTGTGCATGGCTGTCTGATTCCAAAACATATTATGTGCACACAATGCAGCTTAAATGTGACAAACAGCCATTCCAACTTCATTGCTTAAATCCTTGGCATCTGCTTTATGGACTACAAAGAATTTAAGCATATACTATGGCTTATGGCAAAATCCATAGCAAAATATCATAAAATATATAAAAATGCAAACTTCTGTTAATGAATTGCAACAGGTTGCAGAGATACAGCCATAAATGAGGCTTTGGCTGTGCAATGTAGAAGGCAGCCAGCTAGAGTCAGAACAAAGCTGCAACTAAATCAAATTTTAGACCAGCAAATAATCGATGGGTACTGGCTAGACTGACAACTGCTGCTGGCTGGCTACAACATGTGTGCCCCACATATGTCTGTGCAGGGGTCTACCTGATAAGATTGAAAACCCACATACCTGAAAATGATAACACCGAGACAAAAACACAGAATCTTTAGTTAAACAACTCCTCACATAACTGACAATTTACCCAGGGAAAAAAGGCAGTCGGACAGCATTTGGGAGTTTGCCCTTTTCCTCACTATAGTGCAGTCTCAGAGTTGGTATAATTAGTTGGGGATGGAAGTGCAGCTCCCCACTTGTGTGGGTTTGAAGTGCTTCTGTATGGTTTCTTGTGCTTGTTGGCTGAATGGTTACTTTCCCTCGGTAAATTCTTGGTGTTGTGTGGAGTCGGTTAAGTGGTGATTCGGTGTTTTCATCTCGGTGTTATTGTTTTTGGGTATGTGGGTTTTCAGTGTTATCAAGTAGAAGCCTTTGCAGATTCTGTGAGGAAATGCCATCCCCTTTGAAACCATAGTGTTGCACAACCTCAGTGTACATGCATCTGGGGCATTCCAGATACAAAAGGGGAATGCTGTGTATGTATCACAGACAGCTGCCATCATATCCTGGTAACATTCCTGGAAGCAATGTGCAGCATGGAGGATAACTACATATGCTTCCTATTTACCCCCATGGAATGGAGAACTGTAATGCACAAGTTTTACAGCATTGCAAACTTTCCCCATGTACTCAGTGCAATAGATTGCACACATATCCCTATCAAGACACCAGTCCACCCTGAAGCAGACCGTTACATAAACAGAAAGAGCTAGTCATCCATCTACTGCAAAGTTGTGTGTGCAGCAGATGGCAGCATAACAAGCATCATAGCAAAACAGCCTGGAACTGCCCATGATGCTGCCATGTGGAGGAAAAGTAGATTGAGGGTTGCATTCCATCAAGGGCTACTACTAGATAAGTACAGGAGCATAGCTAGAATGGAAGCTAAGGACAACCCTCACTACAATATCCATCCTCACCATGTGTGTTTCCACTCCCCACAACAGGTGGCTATGGTTATCGACTTGAGCCATGGCTAATGGCACATACTGTGAACCATGCAACCCTTCAATGGAGGCCTACAATAGAGCACATACAACAACCAAAAATACCATAGAGCATGTGTTCGGAGTACTGGAATCTAGGTTCAGATGTCTGAACACGTCCAGGGGTGCACTGCAATATACACTTGAAAAGGCATCACAGATGATAGTGATGTGTGCCATGCTGCAAAACATGCTAAATAGAGCATATGGTGGTCTTCTAGCTGCAAATGTAAGTGAACTACCCTCAGAACCTCAGATGTCTGAAGAAAACATCACATAGGTATCAGAGGGGGAGCATGATGGCACAGGGAACAGAAGACGGGCATAGGCAACATAGGGTGTGACCACAAGTGTTGGCCAGGCAACATGGCAGCATCTGACCCACATCTTTAACTTTTAACAAGTCACATGTACCTGAATACACAGATTGAACATTGATGTTCAGGTGTTGCCCCACCACAGCAACACAGAACACATCTAATGAAATTGCCCACTAGATGTACACACTGAGCATCAGACGTGGCTACCACAATTATAACATATAACAACATGAACATACATAAATGTAACACAACAGGGATCATTGACAGAGGGCACAACTGACACAGATATGCATACATACTCAGATTGTATCACTGTATAGAAAATAATAATGGACACATATCAGTGCTACACATTCCTATTGCTACAATATAATAACATGAAAAAAGAGAAACCACACAGGATATAATACAGAGCTTTTAATATCAGAAGACACATATCACAGTAAAGTAGCAAGTCAATAATATGAGCCAGCTATGTGTATAACACCATTGGACACACTCTAACACAGTCTAAGGTGACCTCGCTGACATCCTCCAACATAGTCCTCTCTGCCACTACCATGTACAGTCACATGTTGCCCTGATTGCTTCACAGAGGAGATTGATGGGGTGACAATACCATGTTGGAATGAAGGATCATGACTGCGAATTGAAGGATTTATGACTGGAGGGACCACAGCAGATGGGCCACCAGTTGAACTCTGTGCAGGTTGGACCAAAGACAGTGATTCTCGATGGCTGATTGTAGTTTGTGGACAGGTGGCCTGCCTCTATCATGTTGCAATCTGCTGAGTGCAGTCAGGGAGTGCTGAATCTTGCTGGTAGTTCAATATTGCTGCAGTACTGTAGAGGCCTGGGTTTTGAGTGACCATGCCATAGCAAGCAAACTCTCATTCTGAGCAGCCAATGCAGTCATAATCTCCCTGTGTCCACTCACACATGACATGTAGCTGGTGTGCAACATGATCTGTGGCACAGGCAAGTGCATGGATGTCTAACCAATGCTATTCCTGTGACCATTCAGTCACCTGCAGCAGGAAGCAGACACCCTCTGACACCTGGACATGCACATCTGCTTGTCTACATCTACTGTGACACCCTGTTTCTAGGGTTGGGCGTTATTTGGAACTGCCATCAGCAGCACTCTGAACTGGGGTTTGTTCATCAATGGCTTCACCCTCAACATCCACTGTGCCAGCATCCTCTGAATGGCCAGACAAGCTGACCTCCACATCTCAGGCTACAGCTGCAGCAACATCACTGTCAACCCTATGGATGGACTCTCCAAACACCTCAAGGTCCTGTGTGCCAGTGGCCGTACTACCTTGCTGAGACACACTTTGAACCACAGCATGATCACTGGATGGGCTGCTGGATGATGCAGATACTTGATGTGCTACAAGATACAAAGACACACATCATGACAATGTACTTATATCACATGATGGATGTCATCAAAGATATATGACACATATATCTCACTGCAATGTTATAAATAATAATGACTTTGCATGAGGTCTACTGTATGTGTGTTTCATGGAATCGACATACATGAAGTATACAATTTGATTACAACACACGTGACAACACCTCATGGGAAGATGGTGCAGTTGATGAGGGCTGAACTTTAACTATTGTAGGAAAAAAAAACAGCATTAGTGATCATATCACTGGCACCATTAACCAAGTGAACATAGTTAAAACAGATGTTGTAACATACACATACCACTCATACGTGCACTTGATGTTGATGCAGACTGATGTAGGAATGGGAAGAAGGCCACAGTATTAATCACGTCACAGTCATGCATTTAGCAAAAACAATACTGACAGCATCACATATACAACACAATTACATGGGCTGAAAATACTTACATGACGAACATTCCAGCTGCACACCAGATGATCCTGTGCTGACAAATACTGATGTAAGTGTCATGTATCACACATGTGCTGCACATTAATACAAGCTTTAACAATTTTTCTGTATATACACAAATAATCTGGTCTATCTGCACTTGAACCTGCATGGCTTGGGCATCCACAGGATCCAATGGATATCTGGGTCTTGAACCTATTACAGTGAATATCACAACATATGTGCTATACACTCAGTACAATATGAATGAACTTTACACATTAACATGTTCATTATAACATTATGGCTATGTGTAAACCAACAATGTTTCATTGCTGTTATACATAACCACAGTTCAGGAGACACATCCCAATAAAGACATGTACTGTCAACAGATGGCATGCATCATGAGGCTATGCAGAAAACCTGTGGAAAACAAGCAGTCATAGTAACATGTACTGTTATGCATAAATAGCTACATCTCAACAGAATCAAAAGGGAGCAGTCAATGCTATCCCATTTCATCTGCATTAGATGAAATGTACTAATAACTACTACCCTATTAGTATTATAAGAATGCATCTGGACAGTAGTAACTGTACAACTTACAGAAGCAGTCAGCAAGCCTCGTTATCTGTAAGGATATAACAGGCAGCACAAGGTAACCAGACATGAATGTGGATATATTTTCATTCTGGCACTATTTATACTACATGTATTACTAAGCATCAATGAATATCCATAACATAATCAGTGAACATGCAATGTACAGATATTCTCAGCACATGTCATATTCCATAAGCTTTTTTAAATGTGCTTCAACCGTAATCTAACATAAGTAAACTTCACTCAGCAAACAATCACTATTACGAATCATTAAATCTAAAAACACTGCAGGGGACTGTCTATATTCCTACCATGTTGCTAAATCCTGCCTCAATCTATTAGAAGCACTCCCAACTTAACCCAATTAAAAAAAAAAAAACTACTCAAACGACACTTACCAGACTCATGGCTCTGTTCATGTAACAGCCCGGGTTGACTATAAAGTAATATAAGAATTTCTGTCTCTCTCATAAAACCGTCTCTTTATTTTTGCTACTAACTCACACAAAAATATTTCTCTTTTTCCTTTTTTCTGTGCTACTGATCCACTATCACACTATCTTAATCAAAAATATCCTCTCAGACTCACCTACACTAGCAAAACGATTCACTTTTTTCTCCATTTTCTCAATTCCATCACTCAAGTCACTTCATCTTTCAACTTTTCCCTCATTAGTAGAATTGAAGAGAAAGTGCTACAGAATACATTGTTCTTCGTTTCTTTTTCTAAATTGTATACTATACTGCATAATTAAGTTCACTAAGCCACCAAATTCCTATAAAATAATGAGTCACCATAAGAACCATATAGTCAGATTTTCCTATACTGCACATCTGTATTGTTATTAACTGCCATGTTTTTTTTCTGCTGTATATGTACTTTACACTACATGCCCAAGTGTCAATAACTTTTAGCAATGTATTAAAAAGTAGCATGCTGTTGAAATTGTTAAAACTGTTAAAATTGTTATTATGTCAATGTTATTATCCCACACCATAGCCAAGCTATGGAACAATCTCCCCACACCACTACGTAATATACCTAACCAGAACAACTTCAAATCCATGCTTCTCTCCCATCTCTCCTCCAAATGGGAATGTCCTTCACATGCTCCCACCTAAAACACCCACACTACTGACTCCACACCTAAAATCATCACTTCCTTACCATCTTTAACAAACCTCATAGATCTTGCTCAGAACATCTTTCCAAAAATCTTTTGCATGCATGCCTCTGGCCTACCTTACTCATTTTCTCAAACTGACAAGCTCTAAATTGCAAACCAGTGTGTATATATTACTTGTAAAACTGTTACTCCTGTACAGACCAGTATTGACTCATGCTACTCACTTTATCTATTATACATGTGGCAACTCTCTGTAATTCTGCCTTTGTAAATTTACAACTATTTGAATTTACATCATATAATGATGCATATTCTGTATACTTAGATATATTGTAATGATGTAAACCTATATACTTTATATTATGTATTGGAGCTTTTCTCCTCAGGTCTCCACTGAAAATGGGCCACTAGCCCAGCTGGACTAACCCGGTTAACAAACAAACAAGCAATAAATAAATAAATAAATAAATTATTATGTATAGCCACTGTGTGGAGTTTTACTTCCCGGGCCTCTGCTGAAAATGGGTTCTCCCAGTCGGATTCTCCCGGTAAACAAATGTAAAATAACTAAATAAAAATAAATAAGTAAGTATACCACAAAATGTACAGGGTCATCAGCAATACAGACAGATGTCCTGTCAGTATGCCCATATGTACTGTTCACTGGGGCACTTTAGATTTATCTGTACAAGTTCATATGTGGAATCCCTGCTTGTTATTGATGGAGCTATACCTACCTGTATGCATACAGGTCAAGCCTACAGCCCTGCAGAAAGCCACCTACATTTGGTATTGCAGACGATTTTTCCTAAAATTACTAATGCAAGTATGTACAAATACATTTATAAGGATTAATAATACTACCATTAGTCTATAATAATGGAAATAATGGATATTCATTAAACTGGCTTGAACTCTCCCACTATCTCACCTATCTTCAGTTAATCATCACCCACAAAATAATTTGCAAGCCATTACACTGTCCTGCCCTGAAGTCCCTATTTACCCACTATATCCCTAGCAGGTCCCTTAGAACAGGAAAACAACACCTTCTGAAAACCTATAAGCCCAACCTAACTGCTCGTCAACTACTTTACTCCTGTGTAGTGGCCAAAACATGGAATACCCTTCCTTTAGTAAATCATTCCAATCTGAATCTCAATTACATCAAAACAACTTTGTGCAAACACCTCTCCACTAAATGGATCTGTAATTGTACTAAATCTCCTCCTTCCATAACATGCAATAAGTGTGAAAAGTGATGGTAACTATATCTCCTAAGGCAACTAAGAATTACTTTTCTGCCAATAACTGAACTACGTCTGCCAGTTACCCCCCTGACTTCTTATCCATTCTTTTGCTATTTCTACTATTGCATTTACTCTTAATCTCATGATCAGTACACTCTCTAGTCTACTCACTGCCTCTACTAATTCCTGTTTCTGTCTAACACTTTCTCTCTTGTAATTTTCTCTATGACTGCCCTTCATATGTTAGATTTTCCTGTATTTAGATTAGAATCTGTGGCTATTGTTTTGTTTATACTTATATTGCTATGCAAATACTAGTTAGGAAACTTTATTTTGTATTTAGATTTGAATTTTCTGTTATTGCTTTGCCTTTAGTTATATTTCTATGTTAAAACTATTTAGGAAATGTTTGAAAAATGCCTAAGCTGTGTGAATTACATACAGTTATTGTTTCTTGTGGAGTTTTTATTCGTGGACCTCCTCTGAAAATGGGCTCTTCAAACCCCAGTGGACTATCCCTGTAAACAAATGCCAATAAATAACTATATCCCACCACAACACCGGCAGCAGTTAGAACATTACCTTTGAAGCTTATGTAAGTCGGGCATACCTGAAAGTAAAACTAACTATGTGCACACAGCCTTTAAGTCCCATGTGCACCATACACAATTAATGTTGTTCATTATCATTCAAAGTTTAGGAATCTGATCTGTGCTTGTCCTGAAAAGTTCTCAAATTCTTGGCATAATGGGAAGATCTCGGCACAACTACCCAATAGGTATCATTAAATGGGACCGTGTGTAACATGTCACCCTCCAATAATTTGAAACTATCCTATAAGTACCACTCTTAAAGTGTGATTTTGATACATTTGCAGATCAGACCATTGCTACCTGCAAACTGACTGGGACCTCAAGCAGCAATTTTGGAAGTTTTTTATTCTGAATATGGCTACAGGAAAGAGGATTTGTCATGTCTGGTTGCTGAATTAGACTAAGGAGGAGACCACCAAGCTAGCCCACTTCCTTCCCAAATAGTCCAGCTAATCCTCTTCTTTCCCATATAGTCTAGCTAGCCCACTTCCTTCCCAAATACCACATTCAGAAAAATCCTGCCACAATGGACGGGCAGTTTCCCATCATTTTCTCATGCCAGCTTGATTGATATAGGCATCTTGAGGCAATGTAGCAATTGCTTCATGTATAGTGAAAACCATTTACTCCTAAAGCAAACTAACACCTTGTGTGAGAGATGCAAATACGCTGTGGAATTGAAGTCAATTCTCATGTAAAAACAAACTAGACATCAAACAGGTTGTTAGCACACACTTCACCTCTCACGCAAACCTTGTCTCTCATACACAGTAAGATCATAACACATAAACCCACATACTTGGAAGTACTCAGTAAAAGCCTACCAAAAGAACAAAGAACTCCCAAACTCATACCACCCACACTCATCAGTAAGCAAAAAGAAACTACTACACATAGTAACACACACACTCATGTCTCAACAAATAAGTCCCTAAAGCAAAACACATGAAATGTCTTGGTCATAGGCAACTCCATAGTGAGACATACAAATGTCCTTCTCACCATACGGGACAAGAAGAATGTCAAGTCAGCTGTCCGACAAATCACACATGCACTCAAGTCACTCAACAAGTACCGTTATGACTCTGTCTTAGTCCATGTTGGAGTGAATGACTTAAGAAATACCTCTGTGGACCATATGAAGAGAGCCATAGGTTCATAGGTTCATACTAGGCTATCTGCCCTAGGGCATTTATAAGCCTAGCCAGAGTGTGCTTGGCTTTCGCCACCCATTTTAAATTAATTTTGCTATGCCCTTTTTCGAGGTTAGTATACTGTGCCTCTGTCTAACAGTGAGCTGTCTAACAGTGACACAGAAGTGATACCCGGGGAAAACCTATGATCTCCCATCCACTCATCAAGATTCCTCTTGAAGAGAGTCAATGAGGGACTCTGCCTAACCTGGAATGGGATTTTATTCCAGAGGTAAGGGAGCCTCTGGGTTATGAATCTGTCCGTCCAGCATATCCTATTTATTTCAGTGCTGAGGTTCAAGTCTCTCGAGCACGTAGCTCGATGGGACTTGGATTTTCTGAGGTGCAGCATGTCCATTAATTCTGGGTTGGACATGGCTTTATACGTCAGGCACAGATCGCCTCTGAGCAGGCAGTATGCCACTGAGTAGAGCTGGAGTTTCTTTAACCGGGCAGCATATGGCATCTGTTTGAGCCCTTTGACCCTCTTGGTGAGGTACTTTTGGGGTCTTTCCAGTTGCTGCAGGTGTCTGGTAAGGTACATCCCAAAAGGGGCATTGTACTCAATTATGGGCCTGATGAGGGATGAGTAAAGAGGCAGGATGACCTCCCCTGATCTAGATGTGAATCTCTTCATGATTAGGTGGGCTATATAAAATGTTCTTCTAACCACTTTGGCCACGTGGTTGTCAAATGAGAGATTGCTATCAACTTGGGACCCCAGGTCCCTAATTACTTCTTCTGTACTTAATGGATTACCACCTATGTGGTAATTTGTGGGCACTTTGTTTTTGCCAAAGGGGATGACTATACACTTTTTGGCATTGAGCTTGAGGCCATGGCTCTGGCACCAGTTGTCTGTTTCTATGAGGCCCTTTCGGAGGATGCTTGTGTCGGCTGGTGAGTCGATTATGGTGCCCAGTTTGCAGTCATCTGTGAACTTGGTCAGCCACAGTCCTTCTGTGTTGGCCTGTACCTCCAAGAAATATATACCAAACAAGAGAGGTCCCAGGACTGAGCGTTGTTTGATGCCACTTGTAACTGGTTTGGAGTCTGACATGGCTCCAGCAATTCTAACCATGTGGGTTCTGTCCTTGAGCCAGTTTGCAACCCATCTAGTGAAATAAGGGTTTATATTTAAGCTGGTGAGCTTATCTATAATGCCCGAGTGGGGTATTGTATCGAAGGCTTTTGTGAGGTCCAGTTAGGCTGTGTGGACCACCTTCCCCTCGTCAATGGCCTTGGTGACTGTTTCAAAGAAATCGAGCAGGTTTAAGAGGCAGAATCTGCCCTTAACAAAGCCGAACTGGGTAGGATCCAGTGTCTGTAGGTCCCCAATATCTTTATTTATGAGGTCCATGATGATCCTTTCCATAGCTTTGCAGACCAAGCTAGTCAGGCTTATGGGGCAATATTTTCCAGGATCCATTGAGGCACCACCTTTGTGGAGAGGGACCACTGTTGCTGTACGCCACTCTTTGGGTACATATCCTGTAGTAAGGCTGAGATTGAACAGTAGTTTTATGTTTGGGTTTAGCTCTTCTTGGAGTTCATGCAGGATGCAGCCCGGGACACCGTCTGGTCTCATTGATGCTGTGTTTTTTGCTTTGGGGAGGGCGGCTCTTACCTGAGCATCTGAGATGTCAGGGGGGGCAGCACTCTGCTGGGATAGATATTTGCCCTTTTGGTGGGGAGGGGGGGAGAAGTTTGCGCTGAATCTGTCAGCTAGGATGTTGGCAATGTCTGTGAGTTCGGTGTATTTTTTTGTCATTTTGGACTAATTCTGAGCATATCTGGGAATTCCCACCCACGTTCCTAACATAACTAAAGAAAGCCTTGTGATTATCCTTAGTGTCCTGTGCAATTTTTCTCTCGAAGCTGGCCTTAGACGATTTTATGAGTGCCTGTAGTTTTTTGCTAATACTGATCAGAGATGCCTTCCCTTTTTGGGATTTTGCTCTATCATGTAGTAGCTTCCTCCTTCTATTGTATAGTTTGTTTATGGCTGGGGTCCACCAGACAGGACGCCTGCCTTTGGAGGATTGGGTCTTGGTTTTATTTGGGATTGCATGATCCATGCATTCCTGAAGGTGTTCATAGAATGCGTTTATAAAGGATTCTGCAGTCTGGGCCGTATTTTCCACAGGCCCGGGGGCTTTGAAGGATTCCACCTCGGTTTTGAGGAGTGTGAAATTTGCTTTACAGAAGTTTTTCACTGTGGTTTTCTGGGCAGGGGTGGGGTCGGGATGTGAATATCCAGTGAGATTAGTTTATGGTCTGATCTTACCAGTGAGGGATACACTTCTGGTCTGGAGCATAGAGTCCCCATGTTGGTGATGATCAGGTCCAGTATGTTTTCCCCTCTTGTGGGAGTGGTAACAAGTTGTTCCATAGCATTTGAGTTTATAAATTCTAGGAACCTTTGGGTTAGGGTGTTGGAGCTAGAGTAATGCTCCCAGTCTATGTTTGGGTAGTTGAAGTCACTCAATATAATGGCGTTTGGAGAGACCTTCATATTTTCCAGTGTTCTCAGGAAGGCTGACTGGGGTTCCTGGGTTTGGGAGGGTAGTCTGTAGCAGGCTATAAACTAGAAGGCAGTTTTACCCACTGTTAGTTGCACATGGATAGTCTCTGATGCTTCGTGCTGTGCCACCAACCTGGAGGTGTGGGTATCTTTGACGAATATTGATACTCCCCCTCCTTTTGTGGTTCGGTCCAAGTTTTGGGGCCAAAAAGCATGGTATGAGGTATAACCTGGTAGTGCTGGGGTGCTCTCGGGAGCCTTGAACCAGGTTTCTGTTACTGCACAGATATCGATGTTCTCCATGCTAAGGAGAGTTTCAAGTGCGTGCATCTTGAAGTTTAGACTTCTGGTGTTGAGTAGCATTACTCTTAGTTTCGTATCCCTTGTGGTACCTATGAAGGTGGGTTTGTCTTTTGAGCCTTGCCTAAAAATGGCACTATGGGGGTAGCAAGAGCCTTTGCCAATATCTGAAAGCCCAGGGGTGACAGGTGCAAGCCGTCTCTAGCGAAGCATCGTGGTTTGTCGAGCATGTCATCCCAGGCTGACAGGCATTGGATTCCCCTTTGAATGACACCGATACTTAAGCCAATTGTTGAAATTGATCATCTTGTCTTCATATTGTGGCATCATTCTTGGTGAGGGTAAGATGCTACTCAAGGTCAGGGTCATACCAGCCTGGGCTACATGCTCAGAGAGCTCCTCTATGTCTTTTTTCATGTAGTCCAGGGAGGTACGTCTCAGGTCATTCACACCAGCATGGACAATGACTGAGTCATATTTGTACTTGCCTTGGAGTGACCTGAGTGCTTGTGTTATGTGGCGGATCCTAGCGCCTGACAGGCAGCTCACCGTGACCTTCTCCTTGTTCAGCCTGGGGAGCAGGACATCAGTGTGCCTGATGATAGTCACCTATTACAAGTGTATCAGGTGTGTTGTTTAGCCTTAAGGGCTGTGACTGTTCGGCACACTGGCTTTGTGAGCTATGTGTTGCACGTGTTTTGTTTTGGGGTAGCGGTTGCTTGGGTGTCTGCTTTGGAGGTCTCTGCTGCATAGGCCATGATGGAACTCTCTGTTTATGTGTCCGAGACAGGTATGTCCCTCGCCCTAAGCAGTAGCCTACCCTCACCTTCAACAATTGGCTCAGTTTCTGGTGTCAATCCAGGGGGATCCAGAATCTTTCAACCTGGGAGGATATGGTAGACAGACCTCATTGCTTTCCTAGATATGGTCTGCACCTGTTACACCCCCCCCCCAGGATTTTGGATACTGGCAAAGGCCCTTGCCTCCCCCATAGTGCCTAGTGCCTTTTTTAGACAATGTCAAAACAACAAATTTTCCAGCATAACAAAATCTAATCCAGACAGACTCAGGGTCATGCTAATTAATGCTAGGAGTTTAAACACAAAACTGCACTCCCTGGAAGCACTCCTCACCTTGAAGGATGCTGAAGTCTGTGCAGTTACCAAGACATGGGTCAAAACTGCTGAGAGCATCCTGGACATGCAAGACTACAATGCCTTCCACATGGTCAGACCTCAAAATAACCATGAAGGAAACAAAGGTGGAGGTGTATCCATCTTCATTAAAACTAAATACGAGACTGGTCAAACATTATGATTCTCTCAAAATACTTCATGTCCAATTAACTACTGGGAAAGTACATACCACATCATTGCTAACTATAAATTCCACACCATGAACCAGGATAAGCACACTGCCTACCTCACTTTACTGGGATCCCTCACCATAGAGCACATCACCTTTGTCATGGGAGATTTCAACAATCCTTCCATAGACTAGAGGATATACATGAGCAAAGACACACTCTTCCAATGGTTCCTGGACTTTGTTAATACAAATGCTCTGGAGCAGATAGTCTTCATCCCTACTAGGAGCTCTAATATTCCGGAAATAGTACTCACCAACATGGGGGGGGGGGTCACTGGACTTCCCCGTGTACGATGCCCTCCCTGGTTAGGTCAGACTACATATCAGTCTTGTTTGAAGTAACTACTAGAACAGACACCCTCACAGGAACAACAGTTGTAAAAAAAAATGAACAAAGCTAATTATAGCCTACTAAGCAATGATATAAAAAACTTCATACCACCCACAATCACAGACATCAATGATCACTATGCAGAAGTGTATGTTAATGCCCTGTATAAACACTTTCCCCGGGATTCATGAAGCTCGGCGCAAGGCCGGCAGTAGGCTTGCACTCACTGTGCAGCATGAAGATGGCGCAGTAGCGCCAAATGCATATTAATGAAGGTGCCCTGCCACCACAGCCACGTGCACAGGAAAGGAGCGTGAGTGCATAGGGCATGTTGAAGTGCTGCACGGAGGCATGGAAATGCCAGCTGTTGACGTGCAACCTAAAATGCTTGCATATAACAAGTTGCAAGATAGTAATCACATCTGTCAGTGTCCATGGATACTGGAACGTATGCAAAGCATGCAAGAAAGTTCCTGCGAACACAAAATGAAGAAGCAAGCACAAATGCATGGTAGGGAATAACGGGTCTCTATCCCGCGAACAAATGACATGGAAAACCGTGTGCCCGTAGTCCAACGCAGTGTAGATAGCTATACCAAGTGAAAGTGAAACGCATCATATGTTAGCGAGCCGCCAGTAGGTACGTCCAGTTCAATGGTTAGGGTCACCAGCTGACCCATAATGCGAGGGAGGGTACACAGCTGGGCAGATGTGTCCATAACAAAATACACAATAAATGTACATATCTAGTGACCGTATGTCCAAATCATATCCCACAAGGCATGTAATAGTCACATACAAAAGGATGTCCCTATTTCACATACCAAATTTGACAGGAAATAGAATAAGCATGTAAACGAAACAGAAAGAGCATATAAACAGCTACAACAATAAGGAAACATGTAGGCTGAAAGGAACAGTATTATCCATACTGTCGACTGTGGGGACGTGCTGTCCAGTACAGTCGGATATGTGTATGGAATATATCCCATCCTGGACATAGGAAAAGGTGGCATCCTACCAATGATTAGAACAGTCAGCCAAAATGTGCAAATCAGCGGTACAAGCCGAAATTGCCAGGATGTGTCACAGTTGAACGGGTAGTACCAGGGTATACCGACCATGTAATGAAAGTTAAGTATGGGCGTGTACCTATGTGCGTGAGGTATAACATGTGGAAAGCAAACATGGCAGGGTAGTCCACACAACCATACAGGTACCTGACATATGTAGGGTATTCAATGTGTTACTCTGGACGTGTCATGGACCAACAACCAAAGCAGTGATGTATGGGGTGTGAGGAATATGTGTGTGTGGGTGGATGGGTAATAGTACAATCCTCCAAGGCGATACTGTGTCGTATGCAGAATAGGTGAACCGGAGGTGTATGAGGGAGCAGCGAGTGAAGCTGAAAGAAACACAAAAACATGTATAAACAGCTGCAATACAACCAGACAGGCCATACTGTAGAACACAATCCCACAAACATATGAATATTGAAATGTGCGATACAAATGTATAGACATGTCACTGGCACATACCCACAGATTGGTCCTGATGGAACTGGCCATAACAAATGCAACACACATGGATGCATAATGGACTACCCAGCATCCCCTCCACATCACAAAACCCGCTCCCTTACCTGAACGTCCACCAAATCCAGCCATACTTGGCCTACTGGTTTGGTGCAGCCACATCTACACATAGTGACCACTACACATATGTAGTAGGTAGTGTCACCCTAGGCAGTTGCAGGATTGCACACAATGTATCCCTTGCATGTAAAACCCCCAGCACATGCCAGAAGAATGTTCGGTATATCTCTTGTTTTGGTCTTGTTCAATTTTTGGGAAATCCCTCATGGGATAAGTAACCTGTGTAAACATTAGAATGGAAGACACGAACTCCAGTCCTGTAGATATCTGGACACAAGTTTGAATGTGCATTAGTCGTGCATTACACTGTCCAGCCCTAAATGGTCATGCATAACCTACTACCCAGGATCAAACACCTGCCCGTGTGACGCACGTGTCCCGACACGAATAAGTGAGAGAATATATTGCACACATTCGCATAGTGGCACATGGTATAAGGGTGATGAAGGCACTGACGTAAACAGGATACCCCTGATCCACTGTGTGAGGGACAAGTAATGTGTGTGTAGGTGTGACCTGACCAACAATGGTACAATGCCAAATGTCTTGTGACCATAGGAAATAACTATGCACCATACTGCATGTAACAGTTGCCTAAAGCGGTCACATCAGGATAGAATAAACATAATTTGTACAAGAAACAGGCAAACAACAAAAGTGCCAAAGGTATAAGGCTCACAGCTAGGAAACAAATGAATGTTCTAAACCTGCACTGACCGTGGCTATGTGTTGGCCCAAACAATCTGGTGTCCACAGTAGGGTTATCATCTGTCCTGCTTTGCGAGGGACAGTCCATCATTGGACAGTATTTTCCTGACAAAAGACATTTCAAATGGCAAATGTCCTGGGATTGTAGGACATAATTATGTCCCATATGTTATGTAATAGTAGCAGAAAATAATTATTGCAGTATCTACAATACCTAAATGTTACAAGAAACAGAATAAGCAACCAAACTGCTACAACAATAGGTTTTTATGTAGGCAAATAAGTAAAGTTCTACCTGTTGTACTGACCGTGGGTATGTGTCGGCTTGTAAAATCTGATGTGTGTTCCATAAATGTCCCATCTTGGCCATTTGAAAATGTGCTAACCCTAGTCACCAGAATACAGCACAACCTGTACATATGACAATGTCAACGATACCAATGGTCAGAGCATTAGCACAATAACTGGCCAGACCCTTAAAAACTCAGAAAGCCAGTGACCTTTGGGGGAAAGGTGATGAATGAGAATGACTACTTACAACAATGAAGAGTAATAGACGCATTTAACTGCACAAGATTAGTAGTATTACGAATCTGTCAACACGTTCCAAGTTAATAGTACTAATATGGTAGAAGTGTCCGTGATTGTCCCTGAGTTGTCATAGCCTTGTCCCTGTCACTGTAGACATGAGTCCCCGAGTATCAGAGAGGTCCGTACACAGACGTACATCAACCAACTGTCCCATGTGTTGACAGAACTATTGCATACCTGTAGTGAATTCATAACAAATGTCCAGAATAATATTCATTGTATATATAAATGAATGAACTAGTCAAATAGAAAGGGAAACCACCCCCCAACATGCATTATGTAGTGGAACCACTCCCCGCCCTAAATTATGTAGCGCCAACCCAATAATGTGGTTAGAGGTGCCCAAACACCTGCGTCTGTAAACACAGGTAGAATGTTAAACTCTGAACTAACTCTGTCCATGTGCTATGTCTGATCTTTGAACAGCGCCAGGGTAGTGCTAGTCACCAGTCGGCCGAGCCTAAACCCGGACCAGCACATGAAAACCCTGAAAATCAAACATGCGTATGTGCAAGGACTATAAGCGTAGGAGTTATGAATATCTTTGGAGTGAGTAGACTTGCAGCATGGGTCCAGAGCAGTAGGAAACAGGGAATGTCCTAATTGTAGTACTGCGGTTTTCCCAGCAGGAGAATGGATGCTTGCTGTGTAAGGGAAGTGGTGAGGCGTATGTCAGAGTAGCTATGAACCATGGGTATACATATAAATGAGCCAGAACACCAATAGTGTAGTGGTTACAGCATCCGCCCAATGTAAAGGCATTCCCGGTCCAAGTACGACTATAGCACATATTAATTGTGTAATGAATGCCTCTGTGCTGTAAAGCCAACATTTATACATGTAAAAGTGATTGCGTTCACATGGCTCCGTTAACCGGATTCCATCAAAGTGGTACTGTCATAAGGAATAAGGCACATGTAATCCTAAAGACGTGCTTGTAAACATATGTAACTCAGAATAAGTAGATGCAAGTGGGCCTGCACGGGTGTACGCAGCTATTAGCATAGCAAATGTATGTTGTCTTCTACAGCTGTGACTTTCATATATATTTATATATATATATATATATATATATATATATATATATATATATATATATAGTTAGATAGATGTGTGTATAGATAAATGTCCACAGACATAACAGAAATATGCAATTATATATCTACATATTTATCAATATATACACACACACACACATACATATATATATATATATATATATATATATATATATATATATATATATATATATATATATATCCACACATATATATATATATATATATATATATATATATATATATATATATATATATATATATATATATATATATATCCACATTTATATATATATATATATATATATATATATATATATATATATATATATATATATATATATATATATATATATATATATATATATATATATATATATATATATATATATATATATATATATATATATATATATATATATATATATATATATATATGTATACATATATATATATATATATGTTAGAAACACTGACAGACGAAAGCAAACCTAAGGGTTGAGAAGGGAATCCAGATCAAGTTAGGAATTATGAAGTGCTCGCAGTGTATGTCAGATAAAGCTGCACAAGTGTGAGTAGAGCACCGCTCTCCACAATAGAGGCAGGGCTATACCAGTGGCCATAACATTGTTGAAGTGCTGCGTCAACATTGTAAACAGACGGAATGTAGGACATGTTGCGGCCACCTACACTTGTAACGCGCAAATCGTTCATACTCCATAACACCAGGAAAGGCACGTATGTGCAAATATGAATGGATGGTGAGCCTGTGAATACACGAGGTGGTACAAAATGTGTGTAGGGCCCCAACGCTCATGAGATGGCAATGTGTAAAGGTGTGTCATGGCTGTGATATCAGGTGTATAATGGCTGTTATGCGGGGAAACTCAACACGGGTGTGCAGGAGAAACTATGGATATGCGAGTATGGACACAGGAGTGATAGGATATGTTGCGTCGGGTGCAATAGAGCGGCCCGTGGAGGTCAGCTAGTACGTAGGTGCAATTCCCAGATAGAGCGTTGTTTGCGTGGAGACATACATGAATGGGCGTATCGTTGTCGGACATTGTGCTTCAGGTCTGGCAGCCCGGCACATAAAACCTATACACCACCCATGTTCTGCTGTGACAACCTCAAACCGGGAAAAGCAGAAAGACACAACTACATGAAGACAACAATTTGTCGACGTACAGTCAGAGTAACACAAACACACATCCTATCAACAGTAATAATATGAATGTGTACAGAAACAAACAGGAAAAATAGGCTGCGCATATGAGGAATATGTCAAATGACACTATAACAACCCAGTTAGCAGCGGAAAAACGAGCGACATCTGTCCGCTGCATAACGTGCAATATACTCAGCACAAGTTCACCGGAGTGAAGTGTCAGTGTCAGAATAACTAAGGCAGTAAAATGCTGTTGAAGCAGGGATAAAACCAATACGCATGTGTAAGTGTCCATGTCCGGGAAATGTATAGGTTAACGGACACACAGATGTATATATAGATAAAAACGTATATATACACATAGCTATATTAATTTACATACACATATATATCCATACGGATATATATATATATATATATATATATATATATATGCACACACACACACACACACACACACACACACACACACACACACACACACACACACACACACACACACAAGGATATACTACGAATATATATAGATAGATATATATATACGCAAACAACAGGTAGTGATATATACACATACACACAAAACAAACTATATGTCAGTGTAGATATACACATTCACATAAATAGGTTACTTCACAGCAATTAGGGGTAACATATTTACAGCCCAGGCATTTGTGACTGGGAGGTCCAGTAAAGAAACGTTGTACCCCCCACATTGCCCAGCTAGGCTGGACAGACATACAGACAGGCAATACAGAGCAATACACTGCCGCTGTCCAAAACACCGGTAGGAAAGGACCAGTGGGAGAGTTCTGCAAGGTCTACACTTTAAACATGGATAATGGTGTCCCTTGCGGGACCCCAAAAGTTCAGAGTATGAAAGAATCTGCTGACATTATTACGAGCAGGATGTAGGTGTACGTGGAACAGTAGGTTGTGCAAGTGTGATAATACATGGGTTGACAAAACGTACGACATGTGTCCCGAGATGGGGAGAGTGGGCAATGTGTAGGGGTGTGCTCATACCCCAGCTGCGCTCGCAGTAAGTATTTGTCATGACTGCTGTAGAGGGGTGCCAGGTGGGTGGACCATGGGTATGCATTAATGGGCTTAAGTGTGCAGGTGCTGGTTGGCAGAGATGTAGTAGGCCCGCCCAGTGGAAGTCATTAATAATCCTATGTGGGCATAGCAGACGCCTATACCTCCCAAACATGAAGAGCACATCTACCAGATAGTTTATAAACCATCGGGGACTACATAGAGACCTACACAGTGCCGTGTACCTGATTAGCATGGACATCCATAGTTATGAATCAGAATGTAACAAAGTCCAACTAAACACTTCCAGAACTAGTGATATTAGGTGAACAGGTGGCAGAATACAGGTAATGACAGATGACAACATGTATGAGTCATAAGCGGCATGTACCGCGACAAACATGAATGAATACATATGTTCTGTGACAGTGAATGTGTCTGGTTAATAGAACCAATCATCTAAATGTGTCCTGGAGGGTGTTATGCATTGTTCCTGATACAGTGTTCATTCACACCCATTGGTATGTGAGTTCTGCTACTGACGGAAAGTGCATAAGTTGCTGACCACCTCAGGTAGATGATAGCATAATAGAAGAGGTTAAACACCCGTATGCCTGTGAGGGACACACCCGTCTGGGCAGTTGTGTCTTGCAAAACGACAGTTATGGCACATGGCCTATGAGTTCGGGAATGGAGGCTATATAGTGTGTGTAGTTGTGTCAGACATCAATTTGTTGTATCAGTAACAGTTACATGTAATAGGAAACAGTATTATCAATTATAATGCTACATGAATAACCTTAACGTATGCAAACCGTGGAGGTCGTCCGTGTACTACTGGCTATGGGTCAGACCTCTCAACCAGTTGGGGACAAATTTCAACAGAATCACGGACAAGTCAAGAAAACACAAGGACAATCAGGGACACATTTAAAATATTAGAGCTATTAACTGGAAACATTGACAGAATCAGAGCATATGAATTGATACACATTTTCTGAAGTACAAGAAGTTTGTAACTCTTAATTATTGTCATTATTCATGAAGTGTAATTCACCACCTTTCTTCCAAATGTCACTAGTTTTAGGAGGGATTAAGAGGGACAGAGTTAAAATTTGAGTCAAAATCAGGGACAGCCCTGAAAATCAGGGACAGTTGAGAGGTATGCTGTGGGTATGTGTTGCCTCGACGCATGTGATAGCTCTACATATAGGGTCTATAGGGCCACCATCAGTCTGAATGGCCAAAGTGGAACCTGCTCTGTAGAACTGTCAGATGTACCAGGGCAGAACATACTTACAGCCATGCATAGTACAGAAATATACATTTCGGAGCAAATCAAAGCGTAGTCTAGCAGCAGTATAGTTGCTTATGCTACTACATACGACATATCGACGTGTCAGGTATACAAGACCTGTAACAAGTAACCAGTACAGACACCTACAACATGAGAAGGTCCCCTAATCAGGACAGTTGCAATGGCTAGAGTATTGTCCATACCACTCAACTGTCCCTGAATGTCAGGTACGTCCCTGAGTTTGACTGAAAGTCTAACTGTGTCCTTCTTAATCCCTCCTAAATGTAGTGGCTGTTGAAGGAAAGGTGGTGAATTACACTTAATGACTAATGACAATAAGTAAGAGTTATAAACAACTGTTACTTCAGAATATGTGTATTATGTCATATGCTCTGATTCTGTCAATGTGTCAAGTTAATAGCACTACTTTTGTAAAAGTGTCTCTGTTTTTCATGACCTGTCCCTGAGTCTGCAGAAATGTGTCCCCGATTGGTGGAGAGTTCTGGTATTGTCACATGTGATGTGTGATGAGGGACTGTCCCATGCAAAGTGGGAAAGGTATCACTCCTACAGTCTCCCGTTGTGCAATCTGAAAGGTGGTCAACATGCAGTTGGTATGCGGTAACATGACTCGGCAGACAGCTGTGTTAACAAACTCAAGTCACATGTCAGCATTGCAGAGTATCAGTTCCCATGTATCAGGCAGATGGGAGCAGATCGTATGAGGATCATGCATATAATATGAGCACGTCAGTGGACAGGCCGCCGAGTCCGTACAGTCGAACGGCTGCCATCGCAAAATGGTTACACATACCCAATACTGTAGTCATGTAGTCTAATGTAATACACATCACAAGGGATCGCACACACCCAGCGTGAGTGACAAATGTAAGCGGAAATGTCGGAGAGCGAGCGGCTGTAAGCGTGTTTGTCTACCAGTACGCCAGTAGTGCCCTGTCAAAGAAATGTGGAGTGTAAACATGTATAAGGTGTTGTGACCAGAGGTCAGCAGTGCTTAACACTGTGCAAACCCACGCACAACACCTCCCACCAGCTGGACTGTGCCTTACCCAGTTTGCATCCAAAGGCATCGGCCTGTCCGCAAACAAAGAACCGCCCTGTACACGTGATGGTAGAAGTACCCTGCGCACATAGCTCATGTGAATTAACAATAGACCATGGTATATGTACAGACAATAGACCGCAAACACCATACAGCGCAGACATCCAACAGTATAGCAATGTACTGGCAGATATGTCTGGACCACTGGTGTGTGCATGCCTGGCCATCCTGTGGTTCAGTGTGTGAGCATGCCCAGTATGACTGTTACACATGTTGTAGACTGACAAAGCCATCATGTGTGTGAGCATGCAAAGTACGGTCAACTGTATTGCATGTGTCACATGTCTAGATAGCTTGTACTGTGTTGCTGACCCCTCCGTTCTACACAGACAGGTGACATGCTGTGTCTGCAGGGTAGCTAATGGTCATGTGGCATTGACAGTTGATACATGTCTTTATAGCATGGGGGGACATGCAACCACAACCACAGTCCTACACAGCACCGTGGGTGGTGCACATGACTCTCACATGTGTAGGTGTGACAGGGGGCACAGCCAACAGTTGTACACATATGCCGCTACTGTACTGGTCTGCCGGGTACTCCATGCCAGTGTGTGGACCTACCTAAATTGCGGGTTGGAGGGATACCAGGGTATGTCAGTTCCCAGCATTAATTACCAGCACAGTAGTGTTGGACATCCTATTACACATCCTACATCAAACAGCCTGGCCTGCTGTCATCTGTGTGTGTCATAGGGGGTTAGGGTCAGTCATTGGGCATATCCATAGGCCATCGTATATCATTTGTCTGTATTGGTCCACATCTGTCCAGCTGCATGGAACGTGTGTGGGCTGTATGGACACACATGATGGTCAGCCCATAATCTGCAGTGGATTAGGACACCCTGTGTACTATAGCTTACCATTGTGACCCCAGTATGTGCTACAGAGGTCATGGTGCCACTATGGATGTGTACTGTCTGCTGCCCTAACATATGGCCACCACAGTCAGTTGTATGCTCACATGCATACCAGAGCAATGGGTAAGTACACATTCTAATACAACTGCCACTTGTTAGGTCAATAGACATATCCTGGTTGTGTTAGGTACTGGAGGACGGTGCTGGAGTGCTGCCTATGTCGGATGCACACAGTGCACCTTCCATACATGGCCGAGCACAGGTACTGTCATGTTTGGCATCCATTGTACTGTGTGCTGGTCAGAGAGGGGAAATCCGTGGGTACCTGCTGTGTCAGTGCATATGCCTTGTGTTGCCTCTTTGCCAAGGGCAGGTCATACTGTGCACGGGCTGTAGCCGACTTTGCCCTACTCAGGTAGTTCCTTCACCAAGTCACACTGTGCCTGTACAGGCCTTGGCAGTGGTGTTGGGCTGTGTGGCCTTGCCCCATGCTGTTCCTGCTGCAACTGTTACTGCAGGATAACATTGTGTAGCATAGCAAATAACATAACAACATGTATGCATGTAGCTTGTGAATACTGCAGAGCCCCACCAGGTGTGTCCGGATACCAGAACTGTGAACCGAGCATCCCAAACACATGCACATGTATATGTCTTGCTTGTGCATCCACCTCAGTATGGTGTGACTGTTCAGGTGTGTGTGCATTGCTGATGGGTGTTATAAGCCACTACACCAGTGTTTACCTAGCATCCCCCACTAGGAGACTGTAGGGGATGTCCACATAGGCAGTGGTGTGCTACAGCTGTGTCAGACGCCATATATCAGACACATCACAGCTTCCAGGGCAGACAGCACACACATTCAATTTCATGCCGTGGCCATCGCATAGGGCCTAGCTGTTGGAGGGTATGCCCCTGCACTGACTGTAGGCCCTAGCCTGCTCCCCGGGTTGTGCTACGTGTGCAGACTATAGCACCCAGTACCCCAGGGTACTCATCCATGTGGTTGAACAGATTCATATTGCTGGTCCACTAATCATGTGTGTGGAGGACCTGTATGTGCTCACTAGCATGTATTGACATGGCATCTGTGAACTGGTGCAATACTCTGGATGCGGATGCCTGTGAGATACCCATGATATCCCCAGTTGTGCTGTGTGAGGTACCTGTGGCTAGTACACCTAGGCCAACACATCCCATGGTATCCACTGTGATGCGTTCCCCTCGGCCTGTTTGATGTGTTAGGCACAGGTCAACAAGCTGGTGTAGGAGGTCTCTGTCCACCCCATAGTGCTCCAACATCCCCAGCCCATGTAGACCCTGGTAAGTCACCCCCGGTCTATAAAGTCTTATGTCACCCCAGTAAGGGTTGTTCGGCAGCATACACATCTGCACTGCCCCAGCCTCCTGCACATGTTGGTATATGTTGCCTGCTGCAGCCCATGTAATTTGTTCGGACTGTGATGTGAAATGTCCCTGCAGGTATACACCGGTGGTGTAGAGTGTGAACGAAACATGTGTGTATGCTGCTTGCTCGCATTAATGTACTGTTCATGTGCGGGCTGGCCATGTCATCAGCTGATTGTGCTGATCAACACCTGTTTGTGCAGCCTGTACACCCTGACTACCCCACCACTGCTGTCATCCCTCCCAACGTCACCAGGCAGGTATAGACACACCCCTAGCTTAGGTTTGCTAAGGCAGGAGCAGTCCGGAGGCACAGTTCTGCAATGTACGTACAGTATGCCTGACCCCCCCCATGCTGTCAACTATATGAGAAACCTGCACCTGGCTGACTACACACATACACTCCAGGGACCTGCAGCACACCCTGGTGATAAATGTGATACACCATAGTCAACCTCATCTGCATAGTATAGTCTTCTAATGAATAGTTATATGACCCATACCGAACCTCCAACATATTAACCACTGCTCAGTGTCGCTCAGATCCACACACAACTTGCAACAGGTGCCTTACCATCACCATATTCGATGTCCCATGGTCTGCCCAGCAACAAAATAAGCGGTGTCTTTACGACTACAACCCATGGCCCTGCACACCACAGACGATGTGCATTAACACCACACCATGGCAGATATACATAGATCCCAGGTTATCATGTACAGATCATCTGGCACAAATAGTCAATAGTGCTGATGTCCCCAGACATATGTTCACATCTATGTCTACCTCTACATCTACATATATAACATATATTATTTGTATACATATATACATGGACATACATATATGTATATATACATACACACATATACATGTACACACATATGTAGATATGGCATTTATATCACAACAGCGAACCACATGACAGCAATGCATTAGACAGGAATGGAAAGGAAACTACATGCGCCACCTGCATCATGTAGTGTTGTTAATATCAAGGCACGTGTGTTATGTTGCGTCACATGGGTCAGACCGTAGCAAGGGTAAGAGTAGGGCTGCTGACAGTTATTCACCAGACCTATTGGCGACTGTATGTGTTGACAACCCAGTGTCTTGGCAGAATATGTGGGCTGTGGACACTAAATAGGTCAGCAACAAAACAAACTGGACACATCCTGCAGCTAGCCATCCACAGATACCAACACATACGCTATAACTGCCAAACACACACCTGCCATGCCCTGGAATCGAGCATCTACCTGTCTAGTCTACCACACTACAGCATTATGCAGTAATAGAATGCGCTACCGAGTTCCGGCATCACCACACTCCCACAGGCATACTTCAAGGTGGATGACATCATCCGCAAAGGCATAGACACCGATAGGGAATGTATGTGGTGTGAGCCATCTAAAAGCATTACTCTGTACTCAGGCAGCTGGAAACACACACACACACAGAGGCAGACACGTGGCAGGGCTGGGAGTCGAACATACACCTAACTACTTTATCACACTACAGCATTACGCAGTTACAGAACGCGCTAGCAAGATTACTGAACACAGCACTCCCAGAGGCATACTTCTAGGTGGGTGACATCATCCGCAAAGGCAAAGTCGCCGATAGGGAATGTATGTGGCGTGAGCCATCTATAAGCATTACTGTGTCCCCAGGTAGCTGGAAACGCACACACACACACACACACACACACACACACACACACACACACACACACACACACACACACACACACACACACACACACACACACACACACACACTTGGCAGGGCTGGGAGCCGAACATACACATAACTACCTTATTACACTACAGCATTACCCAGTTACAGAATGCGCTACAGAGATTACTGAACACAGCACTCCCAGAGGCATACTTCTAGGTGGATGACATCATCCGCAAAGGCAAAGACACCGATAGGGAATGTATGTGGTGTGAGGCGTCTAAAAGCATTACTGTGTCCCCAGGCAGCTGGAAACACACACACACAAACACACTTGGCAGGGCTGGGAGTTGAACATACCTCTAACTACCTTATCACACTACAGCATAATGCAGTTACAGAATGCGCTACCAAGATTACTGAACACAGCACTTCCAGAGGCATACTTATAGGTGGATGACATCATTCGCAAAGGAAAGGACGCCGATAGGGAATGCATGTGGTGTGAGGCATCTAAAAGCATTACTGTGTCCCCAGACAGCTGGAAACACACACACACGCACACACACAAACACACACAGAGGCACACACTTGGTAGGGTTGGGAGTCAAACATACACCTAACTACCTTATCATACTACAGCATTACGCAGTTACAGAATGCGCTACCAAGATTACTGAACACAGCACTCCCAGAGGCATACTTCTAGGTGGATGACATCATCCGCAAAGGCAAAGACGCCGATAGGGAATGTATGTGGTGTGAGGCATCTAAAAGCATTACTGTGTCCCCAGGCAGCTGGAAACACACACACACAAACACACTTGGCAGGGCTGGGAGTCGAACATACCCCTAACTACCTTATCACACTACAGCATTATGCAGTTACAGAACGCGCTACCGAGATTACTGAACACAGCACTTCCAGAGGCATACTTATAGGTGGATGACATCATTCGCAAAGGCAAAGACGCCGATAGGGAATGCATGTGGTGTGAGGCATCTAAAAGCATTAATGTGTCCCCAGGCAGCTGGAAACACACACACACACACTTGGCAGGGCTGGGAGTCAAACATACACCTAACTACCTTATCACACTACAGCATTACACAGTTACAGAACGCGCTACTGAGATTATTGAACACAGCACTCCCAGAGGCATACTTCTAGGTGGATGACATCATCCGCAAAGGCAAAGACGCCGATAGGGAATGTATGTGGTGTGAGGCGTCTAAAAGCATTACTGTGTCCCCAGGCAGCTGGAAACACACACACACACACACACACACACACACACACACTTGGCAGGGCTGGGAGTCGAACATACACCTAACTACCTTATCACACTACAGCATTAAGCAGTTACAGAACACGCTACCGAGATTATTGAACACAGCACTCCCAGAGGCATACTTCTAGGTGGATGACATCATCAGCAAAGGCAAGGACGCCGATAGGGACTGTATAGAGAGTGAGCAGTCTGAAAGCATATTACTGTCCCAAGGCAGACGTAGACAAACACATGGCAATGGTATGATCGGGGCAACTAAATATCTACGGAGCACTACAACAACACTACATAGATAAGGGACGCGCCACAGACAGTACACCCTTCAAGACAGTCAACCAGTGTGTTCAATGTAGGCATCCATCGTGACGTTGAAAAGGGACATCTGTTATCTGGATGACCACCATCACTATATAGAATGTCAATGGCCATGCCCATACACAGAGGCACATCACCGACACAAGGTGTCACTGGGCATGCCCACATACATAGTATCACACGTCCATTTGGAATGTACTGTGTGTCCATCTACACAACAGCATACTGGGCATGCTCACACACGTAGCAGTTGCAAAGGGCCGTCTTGCATGCACACGGATTCTAAACATGGAAGGGCACAGTATGGTGTTACTGTCCCCACGTACATGAAGACCACTCACATGTACTGACCAGTACACACTCAGGAGCCATCACAGATGTCTCAGGTGCAGATCACAGAGGTACACACCGCAGTCTACAATGTAGCCCTCAGATATCACCATGTCGTTGGACCAGCAATACACAGCCATACATTACCACAACACCATGTGACTCATGACCAGTGGACTGTACATAGGTCTACAGCAACTGTGCAGACTACACATGTACCGACAGTATTCCATCATGTGTTATGCATTGCAATGATACCACTGTACATAACCAGGTCGGCTCTACACATACCAGGGGCCCTGGGTCTTACACAGCTGTGACAGATGACTGTCGCTGTACACCAAAGAACACACATGTTTGGATATGACATACATGTAATCGCAGTGGATATGTGCATGGACCACACACACAACACATATGTACATAGCATAGCTTTTGCTGTCCTCCGTGCAGACAAGTGGCTAAAGCAATCACACGCATGCAAATGGAAGGTGGGTCCATGGCTGTTGAATGCTAACAGTACATGAGGTAGCAATGTTGACCGAGGACACATTCCCTCTGTACTAGTTACCCATGACACCCATCATATCATACAACAATCCATGTGTTATGTATGTCATCACACATGTCCACCAATTGCAATGCACACAAACATGGCTACATGACAGGCATGTAGGACCAACACACATGTACAATTTGTAGTGTGCATGCACCTACCATGCATGTGCAGTTGCTGATGTATGTACCTCATCTATGCCCAACTACAACATGCAGTTGCAATGCAGCCCCATCATTGACACCTGTATATGGTGACATACTGACAGTACGGTATGATGTGCATCAGGTATGGATGGATGTGTGCACATAAAGTGGTGATCCACCTGTGCAGATGGATGTTTTCCGGGGACGGCTCACAGGTGTGTCACATGCCATCCTACCATTACATGTGCAAACAGTACGCTATGTTTCTGTTACTTGACGGTGAAGACATAAAACCTACACAGTGGTCAGGTGTTACTGACTATAAGTCACTTGACACCTGTAACACTTACATCCTCCTATGTATATATAGCAGCACAATTTCTGGACGTAGCGTTGGTACACATAATGCGGCCAATACTGCTGCATGTCTGTCAGACGTATCATCATTTATCAGGTGTATCATTCACAGTACTGCCATGGGTGTTTGCTTGTGTGACCATATATGCCACGTATGGTGGGGTATACATCCCAATTGTTACACACCCCTGTACACTGTTGTAGAGATCTGTACATACTGCAGTGTGGAAAGCATGATGTAGGCAGGGGTGGTGTGTGCATCACACACATATCAGCTATCCATATGTGAATGACATTTGTGGTCTCCACAGTGTGTGTGTGTGTGTGTGTGTGTGTGTGTGTGTGTGTGTGTGTGTGTGTGTGTGTGTGTGTGTGTGTGTGTGTGTATGTATGGATGTCTGGTGCATGGAGTGAGGGTGTATGCTACCATACAGAACACACAGGATCCCTAACCCGTCATGGTGATGCAGTCTACTACCCTGTTGATGCCATCGGTCTCAGCCGTACTGGCTACCTGTACATGTTCTTTCTCTGTGTCGCGTCGTGTGGGTGCACAGTACTGTGAGGGTGATGACCACATAGGCAGGGGTCCTCACCTCAACACTATGGGGTGTGCATTATAGTGTTGTTGACCCTGTGAGTGTGGGCATGTTCCTGTAATGTGACAGGGTATTACTGCTACACAGTGAGGCCTCATGCTATCAAGTGCCCTCTAAGGTTATCATTGGCCGGACCGCTATGTACATTCCCTGCACCATGTCAACATACCCGTGATGTGACCTGGTATGGATGTCACGTCTCTAGCCGCTGTAGCCCATTAAACTGCCCACATGCTTCTGGATCATTATATGTGTGGACATCTGTGGTATGTTAGCCTTTCCAATAGTCAGGTTGAGGCTACGTATAGCATGCTGATATTGCCATACGTGCCTGTGAGTACTCCACAGTTACACATGGGAGACTGCAAACACTGCTACCTGTAGGCACATGCAAGAAGACCATAAGGAGGGAACCAGGGCATCATTACCAACATGCTGTTACTGTTGTTGCTGAGACACATACTGTGAACATATAACAATGCATGCTAAACATGTACTACATGGTATGTTTGGTGCATGTCAACAGTACACAACTAATGTAATATACACTTCTCTCACTATTCTTACACAAGTAATGTAATATACACTTCTCTCACTATTCTTACACAACTAATGTAATATACACTTCTCTCACTATTATGTTCATCCTGTGCATCAGACCATTTGAGCATGTCCCTGCACCGATGGTGTGGATGACAGCGATGCAGCACAGGCTTCATCATATGCACAGGGTGATAATGTTTGCCAGGGGCATAGGCTGCACCAATGGATGACATCATGTGTGTGGGTAAGGGCCGGTGATATGATTGGACATGTCTATTCAGTATGCATGTGGGTGTTGTGGTGCCCTACAGATGTGTTTGCTGTGTGCGTGTATGTGTGCACACAGTTCTACCTTTTGTGAGGCCTACACAGGGGTATTATTGACAGCTCCAGATTGTACAGACCAGGTTGTACAGCTCACTGTGTCCGGCCACGGCCACGTGACCTGTGCCTGCCAGGGGTTGCACAGCACTACCAGGCGGAGGTACAGATTGGCTACTGTCCAACGACACATGTCCACTGGAACCATGTCCCCACTGGGAACGTCCAGGGCCACGTCCACATGGCCTGCTGTGTCCTGGTTTGGACAGCGCAGCACCAGCTGCACTGCTACTGCTACTGGCACTATGGGAGCGGGCATGTGAGGTTGCGTGCTCACGTTGACCTGCACTAGGTGGTGTAGCTGGCCTACATCCACGTGGCCTACGCCTCATTCCTACCAGATGTTCCAGCACAGACAGCTCACACTCGCAGATTGCCATGTCACGGTCAAGGATTCCGACCATGTCACCCAATCGCCTGTTCAGAACATCAGCAATCTGTTGTTGAGCATTTGCCAGTGCATGGATGTTGTTGTTTAGGGTACGGATAGCAGCCCTCTGCAGCCTCTGCCCTTCTCTGTTCTGCCATTCAGCACGTGCCTGTGCCGTCATTACAGTCTGGAACATGCATCTGGTGATACCAGCTGCTGCGCTCTGTCCTGCAGGTGCATGTCTGCCAGAGGTCCTCCTACGAGCAGCACCGGCCACATGCCTGTGTGACACATCTGCAGTCATTACACTGACACCATGGTGTGGAGGCACACCTTCTGTAGCCACCACACGTTCCTGTTCCACGCTGACAGACGCTGACTGCCCTTCCTCTATGGCCACCGGTGATGCAGTATCTGTTGGCAGCAGAACTGTGTGCGGGGAAGAGGGGAACATAGCTGGGATGGCAACCATTGGCACAGATTCAGCCCCTGACAACCCTGCCTGTACCTCATGCATATGTTCATTACTACTAGTATCTGTGGGACACTAACATCAGATGGACCGCAGGAGGGTAACGCACCTACATCACCTGTGAATGCAAAGAAAGACTCTAAATTACAATAGACACACACAGACAGTGACATACACACACACACAGTGACACAAACACAGTGACACACACAGTGACACACACAGTGACACACACAGACACACACAGTGACACACACAGACACACACAGACACACACAGACACACCATGCATGTGATTTGACAGATAGCATGCAGCATGCATGTGATACAGCAGACGGCATGCAGCTCAGACATTAATAGTGTTAGTTAGCATACACACAGACACACACAGACACACCATGCATGTGATTTGACAGATAGCATGCAGCATGCATGTGATACAGCAGACGACATGCAGCTCAGAAATTAATAGTGTTAGTTAGCATACCTCCATGGGGTGCACACTACAGCAAGCAGGTGTCATATCAGTAGCCATGCAGTTCACACAATCATGGTAGTATGCATGCATCCCCGTGATACACCATGTGGACCAGAACAGGATAACAGTACACATGGCTGATGTGACCTTCACATGTAATCTGCTCACGTGTGCATTAACATGCATACATGTCTGACACAGTGGTGTCCCGACACATGTACAGCATCGTAATGGGCATCACATTGCGATGTTGTCTGTATGCCCTACAGATAGAATGCATGTTTAGCAAATCTGCATAAGCATGGAAGGGTAGTGTGAGCCGTCTACATTGCTATACAGTGTGAAGTACAGACACCGTGCCATTGCATGGCATCATGAGGTGTCTATATTGCTATACAGTGCATAATATGTATACATTGCATAGCCATAACTGCATGCATACCCATGACATAACGGTGGATTGTGACCCACGATGCTGAGGTGTATACACACCAAACCATGCTGTGTCATGTGACAGGTCACTGGAGGACCTAGAGATGACACCCCTGCACAACTACTACAGTGTCTTAGCTGCCTGGCAACCATGTCCACACATAGCAGACTTGTCAATTCACCATGTCCCACATGACATTGATGTACCACGCACACGAGGTGCACAGCTAACAGTGATGTCCTACAGCAGCAAGGGAAATGTACAGTATCTGTGGCCTGATGTGGTGTCAGTGTCTGTGGAAGCTGTGCATGTGACTACTGTCATGCTATGACAAAGTCATGATGTGCAACACATCTTATATGGTAGACTTTAGTGACACCTCCACTAGCTGTGCACAGGCTGTTAGGATGTCCAGTGTACCACATCAACTGTATAATCAGTCAGCTAAGGCTATAATTGGACCATGTGTGGGCAATGTGCAACAGGGTGTATACACATCACATCTACTGTGTGGCTATGTGTCCCTGGCCATCCCCCATGGCCATGCGTGCACATGTGTTGGCCAAATGTGTGTGATGGCCTTCTATCTCACATGTCTGGGTTGTCACATATGACATACACCCATAGATGTCAGATATGTCACCATCCACAGGGCTATGCAGACAACGGGTTCTATGTTTGGTATGTGGGGTATGGGTTATGGGATAGTGTGACATTATTGCAGCCAGAACACTACATGTCTGGGACATGTCAGATGGCACATCACAATGTGTGCACCCATTGCAGGGGCATATAACACAATGGTGACTCTTGTGGGCTGCCCATATCACAGCTCACTGTGTGGTACTGTTTGCGTACCACACGTGTTGCTCCAATGTATAGTACATATGTCCACACATGTAGCGATGACAAATACTGTGGTTTCATGTCGGTGTATCATTTCATTTGTATATATTGCACATGGGTAGCCAGTGTGAATGATGGGTGATGTGACCTGTATATCGTGAATGGACCGAACATCAAGTGTACAAGTGTTAACTGGCCACATGGCAAATAGATCTATGCTTTAACATGCCTGATACTGATGACAGTCTCACCTGCAATGGCCTGATGTCTGTGCGGCATGCCAGAGGTACCTGTATAGGGGTGACACAGCAGCTTGAACATTATCCATGACTGTATGACAGCCACAGGGTGCACTGTGCATGTTAACACATTCGCCTGTACAATAGCATATAGTATGCACATGTGTGCATACACAGGGTAGCATACTGATGTATGCAGCATGTGTGTCAACATACCTTGCATATGATGTTACATTACATAATGTACAGTGACACATGCAACTAAATGGGATATAATAGTCATATGTGCATTCCTGACTTACCAGGCAACTCCAGGCTCATTGGTTGGGAGACACCCACCTCCACAATGGCAGCTAGTGTTTGTGGATGCTGTTCTGAGGGTGTTCCCAGACTGGCCAGTAGCTCCTCGGTGTGTGTGAGTGGAGGCTGGGTTGGTGGCACACCACCTGTTCCACCTTGTTCCCTGGTGATTGCAGTGGCACGCTGTTTTGCATGTCCTATCAAGTCCATGCAGTGTCTGCGCACCTGCTGGTAGGTGCGGTTATGGCCACCCACATCATTCACCCTCCTGTGAAGATCCTGCCACAGATCGTCACACTGCTGGGCATGCTGTGGCACATGGCTAAACAACACCTCATAGTTCTCATGGAGGTACGGGATGAGGACATCATCATCCTGGCGGCTGTACGCTGGCAGGTGTGTACGAGGCATTATCTGTAAGACATAATGATGGTGACAGGCCACCACAGTATCAGAGATGTACAGAGATACTGCTGCACATACATTTCTAGTAAATCTAGTACATCTGCCCAGTTATCTTTGCAGATCATCATGACACTGACACGACTGATATGTTTGTGTCACACACATGTAACACCCGTTATGCATTGGATATCATCACCATATATGTGTGTCACCTCATTACATTGTTCATACTTCATGTGAATACTGTCTTGATGTGGGCATGTCTGTTTGCCTGCACTGGTGTTCTTACCTATCAGCACATGCCTGGATGTGTCCACGGTAATGCTGTTGACCTTGATGCTGTGTATATGTCACATATCAACACATACACTGCCTTAATGGACTTGCGCAGTGACAATGCACACATACGCATTGAAACCTTTCCATGCATGTGTTTTGCCATATACATCTACATGGCACAAGGGAAATGTACAGTATCTGTGGCCTGATGTGGTGTCAGTGTCTGTGGAAGCTGTACATGTGACTACTGTCATGCTATGACAAACCTGCCACGGATCACCTGTGTTGCACATGTGATAGACATGGGACAATGGCTAGTCGGACGTCATTCGCAGGGATGGCTATCAACTATAGCATGTACAGGCAAGGTTTCCTAGCTGTATCCGACAGCCATTTTGCCACTGCAAGGTGCATCAGTGCTACATTACTGATCCAGACAGTTGATACTACATCTACCATGCGGTCATCACACCATGTATGACAGAGATGACATGTGCAGCTTTGATGAACAGGGTTGCATGGTATGGCGGGAGTATGTCACATGTATGGCATAGGGATCTGTCCAGCATGTGGTGATCCTAGTATTAGGACGGTGGCTGTCCATGACGTATGTCTTTCAGATCAGGATATGGACATGTAGCATGTCCAACATCATAGTGTAGCACATGTCTTTATGCAAGGTAGACAGCATGCTGCATAGTGGAGCTGAGGATTGTGAAGGCTGGTATCGCCCATCCACGCATGGCCAATACCCCTTAAAGGTGATATGTGATCCAATATTGGTCACCCAAGTGCTGTGTATGCCTGTCCAATGATCTCCATGCTCATGGATGGCACCCTGTCATGACATGGGTACCTCATATGACTACCTAAGGGGCCTGGAGACGTCACCAACTCAGGGAGGTGAACTGCACAGCACCATCCCTTACACAGTGTCCATAATGTTGACCGCAGCCTAGGTGGTAGTTAATGTGTACAGGGATATTCACCTAGCGGTGACAATGCTGATATCATCTGTCAGAATGTGCACATATGTCACACACCTCACCCACAAAGCCCATTCTGTATGTTGTTCACAACACTGAGACAGCTATTGCTCATAGGTAATGGCCATTCACATCCTTACATACACAGATGCCTCACATTTGTCTGTGTGGTATGGGCTACAATGAGGGTGGAGTACAACACATTAACCCTGTTTCACTGAAGCTGGCACTGGTGTGATATGCACATGTCACTCCGGCACCTTTTGTAGTGTTGATTCTGTCAACAGGCCACTGGTAGAACACTCCTGTAACATACGAAGGTATATGTAGTCAAACATCCGTACTGTCATGTACATCTGTACTGCCAACATCTACATTGATAATGGTTCATGGACTTGCATACCATACTCAGCAGGGTAATAGTGCGGTGCCACCAATTATGACTGTCGTCACCACTTGTGGGTTGATATTATCCAACACCCTATCTGTATTGTATTTTCATGCTCAGCACTTGTTCAGAACTTGTGAGCACTTCATGAGCTACTGATTAATATAGCACCCATTCCACACCATTTCTCACAGCTACACTGTCTGTCCTTACATTTCCAGCTTGCTTACAGTACAATAGCAGTTGTACACACGTAACTCACATATCTTGTGAGACATGGTTGTATATACTGGCATGTCCAACTGTCACGTACCAGTGCTATTGCCTGTCTATATGATGAATATGTCGTACATGTGGCAATAGAGCAATTGTCTCATGTACACAGTCAATGCTCACCTTCCAACCTACGACACTGCAGCCTGTGGGAGATGCACATATGCAGCCCTGCTGGGGGTAATGCTGTCACCAACCCTGACTGAACCTGACAATCATGTGGGGATGTGTAACATTCGCAACACACCCCAATCATCACATAGTCTCGCAAGATCTCCACCACCACAGGCTACACATACAAGTACAACTTGTGCAGTACCTCTCCATACTCAGTGTAGGCACCAAAGGCAGCCCCCATCACCAAACACAACAACAATAACTTACAGCCCACAGACTCATGTGTGCCCATCACATACAGCCAATAGGGTGTTATAACATACACAACACACCTGTCATAGGTGTCTCTGTAGGCGGTCACACTGATGTTCCACTCAGCAGGCTACACAAGGCGATAGTCGCTTACATCTTGCTGTCGGGTAACTGGTTCTGCAACATAACCGATGCACCAATGCCACACCTCACCAGGTACAATTTGACTGTCATTCTCCATGTTAGTGTGACTGCCCTGAGATGCAACTTCACAGACTACGTGTGCAGGGACATGCAATAGCTCACCGGTCTTGTAGCCCTGAGGGTATGGGCCAAGCCCAGGGGAGCATTATGCATTCATCCTGACCTGTTACCACTGTACAATGACTGACTGTGTCACTTCAACAGTTGCCTATGCTTCTGCTGTCATTCCACAGGCATCTGGTATCTGTCCGCTTTGACTGACATGGTCAACAAAACATGATGCTTTGGCACTGATGACCTGCACCTGTCAGCCCTGGGAGTACAGATAACATGTAAGGTTCTTGCTGCTTCTATACTGCCTGTCTTGCACAGTTTCCCATAACATTCACCACCAGAATGGGAACAGGCAAGCAAAACATGGGGTCATGTGATGCAAAGCTTGACATCTTCATCTCTGATGCACGCAGGCAAGGCACTCCTTATAATGGACCACTTCAATATCTCTGCAGTGACTGGGACCTGCCTCTAGGCTCTGCAGAGCACACCTGCAATGACAGGTTATACACAGACCATACCTTTCAGTCATGTAACCTGGACCGGCACACCCACGGCTGAGGTGTTCCCATATTCCACTATGTTGTACAGACATCCTGGTTAGTTACTTAGCACAATGCATCAGAGGTGCTCCACGTGCAACTAACTGTGGCCAGAACTGCTATACACATTGTAACAAGCTACGGATTCAACAACATACCCCACGTTTACCATACCTCATTTCTTGGTGTACTGGACAGTAGGGCTCAGACAGGTACTACTGATGTGAGACTGACACTACCCCACACTTAACTGGGATCGCCACTCATGTACCGACACATTAGGCCAACGCTGTCCGGGATTCATAACCTCCACTCGGCTGGATCAACCCATACACACCACCTCCAAGACCAACAATATCCTTGACATGGACACTACCAACATGTGACTGGTGTTCCACACCTGGGGTTATCCCCTCGTTGGTGGATTCCAAACATATGCTAATCACCCTTGTTATCCACATCCTGGAACCACACCCTTCATGGCATACACAGTACAAGAGTACTACAACACCTACTACAGAGGTCTTATGACAGCAGTAGTTAACATCATGACACCTGTTCAGATGGGCAATGCACATACAAACACTGAAACATACCCCAGTGCACTTCATTAGAACTTACACGACTGCATGGATCATGCTATTCCACGCAGAGCCATGATGGTACCCACCAGATAACGGACGCCACTCTGGGGGTCCAGTTCCATGGACATAATTTACAACAACAGGTGGAGGTTGTTGCAAAGTGGAGTACAATCCCATGGGTGGGGTAGCTCACTGGTCAGCCTCAGTAGGTCTACAGGATCCCTCATCACATACTCCAGAACTAGCTCTGTAAACATTACTGCAACACATTCCAGGGTGTACCACAAGGCATTATGGAGGTATGTCAGTAGTCAATGGCAATACCCACAGCTGCTCTGACATACAACAGTTACTCAGGAACATTACAGAACCAGGTGATGTTGTTAACATGCTGGTGGATGGGTTCAATGCTACCATTACACCCTCTCACTCCCTACAGGGCCACAATCCATGCAGGAACATTGCGGTGTCCCTGTGGTCACACCTACAAAGTACTAACCTGCACTCTATATGGCCTGGAACACTGGTCCCATGTGACCATCCAACATCCCAGGCTGTGATTTACACAAACCTCTGAATGACATGTATCCCCACTTGGCCACCATATTCAGTAATAGCCTTGTATCAGACATTGTGGCCCCTGAATGGCACACAGCAACAGTTATCACACTCCACACAGGCGGTGCCACAATGCATGAGGGGGACTATTGCCCTATACACCTGACTGGACTGTTCTGCAAGGCGATGGGGCACATCATCATGGAAGTCATTCACAGAGACATTGGTGGGCTCAGGTCCTTTGATGGCACCCAGGTTGGACTTGTTAGGGCCAGAGCATGGCTCCTACAAATGGTGGACTCCTTTGATACAGTTACCAGGGTAGTTGATGATGGTAAGGGGGTCCACACAGCCTACATTGTCCTTTCATTGCCTTTCAGCACCGTTCTCCATTCTGGTATTGACAACATACACATCCACCTGCACATCAACCCCTATGTTTCAGGATGTTATGCAAAGTGGCTCATGGACAGGACACACACAGTGAGGGTAGCATACCATAGTACCTACTGTATTTCAGTTACACTTGGTGTACCACAGTCCTCAGTCATAGGGCCCCTCATGTTCGGTATATGCTTCCCTGAGGTACAGGCTAGCATAGAGGGACTTTCCCTGCCTAGCTTTACAGACAACTGCATACAAAGTGCCATATTTGATCCACCAGCTGATACTGACTCCCTCCATAAGGGTGTCACTGTGATGGATACCTGATATCAATATCATGGCCTCAAGCTGCATGACACAAGGTGCATGAACATCCCCTTTGCATTACACCATTCACCCACTGATTATCACATAAGTGGTAGTCTCCTACATACATGTCACATTGTACGTGATCATAGTACACACGTATGTCGCACCCACTCCTTTGATAACCATATTGCCACTTCTACATGGCCACACTTATCTGTACTGGGTTTGTAGCTGGAACATAGGCATCCATTGTACCTCTGAACACCAGACGTATACACACATTCAAGAGTACAACACTCTGTTTAGGGTGTACCTTACACAACAGCTACGGCTTTACATACCACAACATTAACACACCATGACGTTTATTGAGCTCTGACGGATGACGTATGTGACAGAATGATGGACACCACGTCTGTACACATTTGCATACTACATACTCAGGGGTGACCTCTGCTGAACAGACAGGGCCCATGTCCACAACAATATTCATGGATATACTCCGCATAAGCGACATAAGCAAAAGCCACTGTCAGCAACATGCTCATGCATATGTGCACACATGCAATGATGAGTGGGATATGCTTGAGGGTTATATACCCAAACCAGACACTCACCATGCTTTGGAACATGATTCCTATGTACATCATGCAGGGACACTCAGTAGCACTGTTCATGTGATACCTCACATGGTGGATGGGAGACACATGTACGCCAGGGATTACTGCAGTGGCTGTACTGTGCAGAGGTGCAGGTAACACATGGCTCTGCTGTTCACAGACAGGACACTACCCTAGAGAGGTGCTGCTGGTGTGAACACTGTAGTTGAGCTTACACATAGACTTGCCAGACTGCATAGTACCCCACTCTGAACCTGTGAAGCTATTACATGTCCTTTGTGCATGGTTAATTGAGTAGCTCTTCCATTTAAATTAGCTATCATGCTATTACAGTGTCCCGTGAATACAAGCCATATGTATCCTGTTATTGTATATTGTACATGCCAATAGACGATACCTTTGATATGCATGATATGCCTGTTATGCTGTGTAGAATATCTGACATATCTACCTACAATACTGTACATTACACATATTTTACATAGTATCCCATAATGCAAAGCATACTTCTACAGCGGGACCACCTTAGACATGTCATTGTTGTTATATGCCCATACACATGCCTACTGTGACAGTATATCAACATATACTATCCCCTGCTATGGCACTTACTTGTTGGACATACCCTACCACTGACAGCGGGTGATATGGAATTGTTCTGTTTAAAGCCCTCATGTAGCATCCCTTGTGGTGCCTGTGATGTTTACCTTGTGGCCCACTGCAGGACACACAATTTCTACAAGCATTACTATGCTCAGCAAAACATCAGTACATAATACCTTTTCCCACTTTATGCATTGCGGACACTTTTAATTAATACAACACAGGCTATACATACACTAACATAATTAATGCAAAACAGGCTACACATACACTTACATACTGAGTGTTCTACATACCTTGTTATCATTTCAGACTTTCATGACTATCTCTCTTACACTGTTTAAACAGTTCTATGGTATGAGCATATGGTTTGAATGTCTGGCAGGTCATCCTTATATACGTCGATACCTGTAACATGTGGTTTCTTGCCGCCAATTGGTGTTCCTGAGTGACTTATTACTTGCACATCAGCTGTGCAGCTACTCCATTCACCAATTACGTGGCAACAGTGGGGTATAATTGAATTCTCCACTTGGGGGTTGCCCATTTGCCCTACCTTCAGGGAGACGGCCTGTATTGTTGTGAGTAATTGCAACTGCTATGTGTAGAGACACGGATAGTTTGGATTCATGTCCCCCATGGATTGTGTGTGACGGCTAGAGTATGTGGTTCTACATGTGAGTGTACCTGTCATCCCAACCGTCTGATAAGGGACTATTGCAAACAAAACCTGTAACATCACCGTTTGTTCCATTATACAACGGCTACGATTTCACATGGCGCCTTTAAATGTGTCTCTCACAAGGTATGTTAATGCTTCTGCAGATGTAATTGACTGACTGGATATTTGTGCTGTAATTACAGTCTGTTTTGCTATAGTTTCATGTGTGGGGGGTGTAGGTGGGTGTACATAGCATATACAGGTTTGTGGGGCTTGCATTTCTACATATTCCATATATGAGTGTGGACTCCTTCCCTAATTAAGGAGCTATCAGTTAGTAGACTTTTGTTACGGGCATATACATTGGGCCATTGTTAATTGGTTTCTATATAGTATGCAGGTGAGGTTGATACTTCCATACCTCAGGAATTACAGCGATATGTAAAGGAATGTTACTAAATGACAGCTGTCCCGTGTATTTCTGTCCCAGATATTTGCAGTCATTGCAGTTGTGTTGGTAACTGAACCTCTTTGGCATGGGTTGCCACCTTTTCAAATGGCCATTGTGGGGCACTTGCGGGACACACATCGGTGTTTACAGGCCGACACATACCCACGGTCAGTACACATGATAGCACATACTTTTATCCTCAATACATACTTATTGTTGTAGGACTTTGGCTACTTATCATATTGCATGTAACATTTATGTTTCGTACATACAGGCATAACTATTTAATGCAACTATTACATAATATATGGGACATAATAATGTCCTACAGTCTCGGACAGTTGCCCTTTGTAATGTTTTATGTCAGGACACAATTGCCTAGGGAGGGGCTGTCCCTCCTAATGTGGGACAGGTGGTAACCGTATGCCTACGGCTAGCTATAACCACACCTACCATAATGATCTACCTCCGAGTTGGCACTGACAGACACACGATGCAGACATACACACACACATTACAGTCACATGGAAATGCACACGGCACCATCAACACACATACATACACAGACTACGGCAATCACAAACACAGTTGAACACAGTACCTATGTGGACCGCAACACCGGCAGCGGTAACTAAATGTCTCTTCATATCATGATAATATTACTCGTCATTCTAGTGTTCCGGTACTGTGTTCTTTCGGTCTTTCAGCCTCGTAGTTATGCATGTCGGTATGTGACACATTGCATAGTTGGTGGTATCCTATTTATTTGTACCTCCAAGGTTTTATGAATGTCGTTGACCTATCTATATATTTGCAGATATCGGTGAATCCATATATATATCAACATATATCTCTCTATCACCCTTTCTAGCTGTATTATATATATGTATATATATATAAATGTATATATATATATATATATATATATATATATATATATATATATATATATATACATATGTATATATATATATATATATATATATATATATATATATATATATATATATATATATATATGTATATATATATATATATATATATCTGACAGAGAAAGTGACAGGCAAAATACACCTTTCATTGTGTACTTGTTGGTGTATACTGTTTCCTGGACTCCGCACGTTTGTGTCTGAACCTGTCACATTACACACCTGCCGTAGGTACATCTTGGCTACCATAGTGTTAGGTGATTGTATACATGATTGTGTGTTCTACTCCTGGCAGTGGCCATTTTACCCTTCAGAGCAGGCACTATTAGTACAGGGTTGAATAACGCTGGTTTCACCTGTTCTGGAAATCATTGACTGTGATCTGCGCGATATTCAGAGAAGCTTAGCCCTGCTTCACACATGTCCGTATAGTCATACTTAAACGACGCTTACCAGCACTGGGCAACGCATATTCCCGCTAACGTGTGCTAAACATGATCTGATGACCTGCATCCGACATGCATTATTCGTGCTTTTGGGATTACATTACACCCCTTGCAGGACGTGGGACCGGGAACATGCACGACGGTCACTGCATTTACCACTTGGCCATCTGGGATTTGTACACGTGTTATGGCATTTTGTATGTGGAGTATACTACAGCTGTTACTCCATACTGCACTCACATGGGTAACTCATTTAGTTTACATATGGATGAGTCCAATTAATGGTATGTCCATGTGATGTTTACTGGATGTGCTCCAGCATTGTGTATGTATATCACAGTGAGCCACACACAATAATGTGCTACACCTTCAAATGACCATTGGTGGAGCATGCTGGGGTGACAAATACCTGTCATGGGTACACCCCATGCCTGGACACAACATCCATGATTACATTACGTGGAGCCCCTCATTAACACAGCAGGGAATCTGTGCAGAGTGTGTGGAGAGCAGTGCTTACACACATGTGATCCCGCGATTGCCTCTGCTCCACTGAGCGACAGTTGGTCACTCAATGTTGTGGCGACAGCAGACACTGTTTGCCTCGTTTGGTGTATGGCCTCTGACAATCGGGCGTGTACCTACCGATGTACCTAGGAACCTATACACACAGCACCAACATATGCTGATAGGCGCATGTACTGTTCAGGTGTTGACATTCCTTGTTCCAATAGCTGTTGTGTGTACAATGTTTGAGGGCTGCCTATGTAGGATTCACACAGTAGGCCACCTATACATTACAATTTACAGGTGGTCGTGTGTGTGCCATCCATTTTACTGTGTGTGCAAGTGGAGAGGTGTGTCAGTCCATAGTGGCCTACACTGTCAGAGTATGTGCTATATGTTCCCTCTTTGCCAAGGCATAGGCATATTGGGCATGCCTCCGTCTGCCTACTGGGGCTGGCACAGGGTGTTCATGGTCTGAATCCCTCTGTGCCTGTGATGGCCTTGGCAATTGCGGTGGGCTATGAGGCCCTTCACCATTTTGTCCCTGCTGCAGCTGTTTCCGCAGGATCATATTATGTAGCATGGCGCATACTATGAAGATGTGGGCACACGTGCCTGGAGAGTACTGCAAGGCTCCACCAGATGTGTCCAAGCAATGGAACCGTGATTTCAGCATCCAGAACACATGCTCTATGATGATTCTGGTTTGTGCGTGTGCCTCATTATGGCGTTCTTGCATGGGTGTGTGTGCATTTCTGATGGGAGTCATCATCCACGGCTCCAGTGCATAGCCAGCATCCCCCACAAGGTGGCCATGTGGGATGTCCCCCCCTGACAAATACCTGATACAGCTGTGAGGCATGCCAGATATGGGAGTCATGGTAGCTTCCAGGGCTGCCAGCACACACATCCATGATAATGCCCTGGGCATTGCACATGACATGGCAGTTGATGGAGTGGAATCCCTTGCAGTTTATGTAGCACCTACCATGCTCACTGGGTGGTGACTTGATATGTATGTGCGTGCAGTCTATCACACCCAGTACCTCCGGGTAGTGTGCCACATGGTGGAAGTGACGTATATTGCTGGCCAACTCCTCTTGAGATCGGGGGAAGTATATATGCTCATTGGCATGTGGTAACATGGCATCCAGGAACTGGTGTAGTCCCCTGGATGCTGATGCCTGTGAGATCCCCATTATATCTCCAGTTGGCCTTTGAAAGGTACCTGTGGCTAGTATTCGCAAGCTTACACATACCTTCGTGTCCACTGGGATGGGTTCTCCTCTGTTGTTTCTGGTTCTCAGGCGTGGCTGGCACAGCTCAACTCTTTGCTGTAACATGTCCCTGTCCACCCTATAATGCTCTACTATCTCCAGATCATGTAGCCCCTGGTAGGTTACCCTTGGTCTGAACACTCTTCTCCTCCTTTGGGGCCTGCAGTGGTTGTCAGCATCATCCTCCACAACACCATCAGTCTCTAACACATGGTGATGAATCACAGCTACACAGCTATGGCAGCTCCCAACATGTACATTCTAAAAGTTCCCCGTGTGTTTACACCTATGGTACAGTGTTTGGGAATACACAGGTGTGTGTAGGGTGCTTTCATACTTTATACTATTGTGCTGTGAACACCAATGATGTCATTGGGTGTGTATGTACGATCGTAGCTACAGGGTATCTTATGTGTTTTACTACAGGAACTACTATTGTGGTGCCTTTGGTGTTGAATTACATTTGGCTGCCGTGGATTACCTCTCGCCCTTCCCTTTACATTTCTTCATGTTTCACCTACCATTTTCTGGCATGCATCCAGCAGCCTGCTTTCATTTGTACTTTCCTAGACCTGGCTTATCTTGCGTAATGTGTTCTATTGCCGGTCTACTGTATGTTTGCTTTGCTCTGCTATGACAGTTCTCATTTCTTTGCAATCCGATGCCTCCCCTATCCTGTTTTGCAGGTTTCTGTGAGCAGACTTGTCAGCTGCCATCGATTACCCGCTGTGAGTTAATAGGTGTTAATTGCTCAGTTGTACTCCAATTACCCTACTGCGGCATTTCCTTCTTTTCTTCCCCTGACCTTCCTGTTTGTGCTATGGTTCGCGGCGTGTGCATCCGCTTACCAGGTTTCAGGCACATTTTCATCCATGTACACATGTGCTCTCGGGCACCATATGTGCTCTCAGCTAAAGGATTCTATACCTTCCTCCCCACCCCTGTCCTGCAGCTTTGCTTAGCAACGGCCAGGCCAGATTTGCATTGCTCCAATGTGCTTACAGCTACGGTAGCACACCCCACTGCTGATGTCATGTATACCTCTGAGCCACTCCTCGGTGTTATAGCGCTGCGCCGCATGGTACATCTTTAATCCGGCAGGATGTTTGCGATTCAGTATTACCTGCCTCATTTGCATTGCATTGACTACTAATTCATAGTTATCACACCGAACACTGTCACAGACCCTTAGCAACCCTTGCAGCTTGGTTGTGGTGTACCATGCATACCATTGTGTATTATGGTGAAATCCTGATTTGGATTACATTGTGATTTTTATGACATTTGTATATATTTTCTTTGTGTTCCAGTTTGCGTACACATGCCCTGCGGTTGTACTTTGCGTTACTGTGGACATGACATTAAATGTTATTTTTTAGGTGTTGTGCATCTTTTCTTATGCCATTGGCTGTGTATTTAGCCATTGGCATATGTTAACTTTGTAATACATGAGTCTGGTCCGCTTCCATAGCTCCGATGTTCTGTTTGGGAAAATGTGTTTTTTGGTTTACATTTCCGTGGGCTTACGCTACGCCTGCACCACTTCATGAATCGCTATGTACCTTCATTTGCATGGTGCGGCACTGTGCATGGGGTGATTAGCATACCTAAGCCGAGGGCTGCGCAGTTCTGGCGTACGCCGGTAGTGCACGTGGAATTGCATCATACCTGAATCGCTCGACGGCCATATTTGGCATTATACCGCCTACGCCTGGCGCAAGCTTCATGAATCCCAGGGTTTAGTGACTGCATAAACTCTGCTGCACCTGACCTGATCAAAGCCAGGTCTTCCCATAAAAACAAGCAGCCATGGTGGACCAAGTATAAACATATTATATAAGAAGAGGAAGAAACTGTTGTCCAAAAGCAAAAGGGATATCACTCTATAGAGGAACAGTTCTCTCCTAAGCCTAAACAAGAAAATCAGAAATCTTGTAAAGTCCTTTAAAGCAAATTATGAAACTAAAATCACATCCCTAGCCAAAGATAATCATAAGGCATTCTTTAACTATATCCAAAGTCTAAAAGGGAATTCCCAGCTATGTGTTAAACTGGTTGTAAATGGGATTACTCATACTACATAGGAAGATGTCGCCAACCTGTTAGCTGACAGATTCACTGCAAATTTCACCCCCCATACCCACCTACCATGTCTTAAAGCATACCTAACACCATCATTCTGCCTAGTATCTCTTGAGAACAGGTCATCTCTGAGCTCACCAAGGCCAAAAACATAGCCCCAGTAGGACCAGATAATATTCCAAGTTGTTTACTAAACAATCTAAAATAAGACTTTGTGGACCCACTTGGTGTTCTCTTTAATCATAGTTTGAGAACTGGCCATGTTCCTGCAGAACGGAGAACAGTAACATTAATCCCATGCACAAAGGGGGGGGGCATTAACTGACCCTGGTAACTACATACCCATAAGTCTAACCAGCTTCATCTGCAAGGCCATGGAAATAATTATCATGGCCCTTATCAACAAGGACATAAGTGACCTCCAAATGCCAGACCCAACCCAGTTTGCTTTTGTTAGGGGTAGATCATTCTTAATAAACATGGTAGATTTCTTTCAGAATGTCACCAAAGACATAGGTGAGGGTAAGACACTATCTCGACCTTGTCAAGGTTGTTGACATATTTCCCACTCTAGCATCATTGAGAAACTCTCCCACATAGGGATTAATCCTTACAATACTAGATGGGTAGCTAATTGGCTCAACAACAGAATACGCTCTGTCAAAATTGGTGATTCTAGTGTGTTGGATGCGAGTTCCAGTCCTCCAAGCAAACACTCACAGCCAAACCAACCTCCAATGAAAAATAAAGTCAGAAAACCTCCAAATATTCCACGATTTATTGTGTAATTCCACGAAGTAGGGAACCGCCGTAACCAGCTCCACTGATGTACACCACAAATACAAATAACACGATCTACCTAGGTTTCGTCCGTAGACTTCTTCAGAATCTGAAGAATTTCATTGGAGGTTGGTTTGGCTGTGAGTGTTTGCTTGGAGGACTGGAACTCGCATCCAACACACTAAAATTGGTGATTCTACCTCCACCAGTACACCCGTTACTAGTGGGAGTACCACAGGGGTCTGTGGTGACTCCCATACTGTTTGGCATCTATTTCTCAGAAGTCCAGGCCAAAGTAGATGGCCTTTGGTTCACCAAGTTCACTGATGATTGCAAATTAGAAGCAATCATTGAATCTCCGATGATGTCAACATAATGCAAGAAAGGCTAACACAAACAAATGACTGGTGCCAAAGCCATGGTCTAAAACTAAATGCAAAAAATACATTATTATTACCTTTGGCAAAACAGAATTCCCTACAAATTACAGTGTTGACATCACTCCCATGAGTTCCAACCTAGTGGTACGAGACATGGGTACACAGGTTGATAGCAATATGAACTTTGAGCACCAAGTTTCCACAATGGTGTGGAAGGCCTTCTACATAGAGCACCTCACAAGCAAGGGCATAACATCCAGGTCAAGGGATGTTATAACTCTACTGTACTTGACCCTCACCAAACCACTAATAGAGTATAATGTGCCCTTTTGCATGTAACTCACTAGAAACTTGTAACAGCTGGAGAGACCTTAGGAGGCTTTTCACTAAGAAAATACAGGGACTCCAAACCATGGCCTATGTGAAACAGGCTGAAAACCCTGTCAATTTACTCTGTATCTTAAAGGCTGCTGATAGGTGATTTGTGACTGGCCTATAGGGGAATCTCCAACCTTGCCCTAATGGAAATGCTGCACATCTGCAAGTCAAATGGCACAAGAGTCACTAGCTCTATTTTATTTTTATTTAACATTTGTTTACTGGGAAAGTCTGACTTGCAATGAGGCCAATTTTCAGTGGAGGCCCAGGGAAAACCATGGGAGGAAACCAACATGAATGCAGGGAGGAAATGCAGTCTCTACACATAAGGCACCCCAGCCAAGAATCAAACAGGAGAACCTCTTGCTGTGAGGTGACAATGCAACCACTGCACCACTGCGTTGTGCTCTATAGATCTCAACTTACCTTATGACATTAACAGAACATGTTGGAGAGAAAGATATGTCTCCCAGAGACTGACACTTTTCTGGAATAGACTCCCAGAGACTGACACTTTTCTGGAATAGACTTCCTATTCATGTAAAATAGAGCTTCTCACTGACCCTTTACAAATGCAACCTAGATAATTGGATGTGAGACTGCAAATTCACCCCTGGTGTGGCACCCATGTCCCTCATGAACAGGGGTAGCCGGTGTTGATCACAGACCCACTCTGTTCATAAATTCATTCTGTGACCTACCCAAAAAGAGAAATAGGGATACTTGGGATTAACATGGCTAGGCTTGTAAAGGACCTAGGGCCGCTAGCCTAGTAAACTCCTATGACCCTTTGAACCTAAGAACCAGATGCTCACTGTCTACACTGCTGTTGAACATTGCATGTGAGCATGGCCACAGAATTTTGCTATGATCAATATCTGGAACCAGATTGCAAAGTAGCACCAGTGTCACACTGGGATTTACCAGACTGGAGTGTAGGTTCACCACCAGTATGATGACCTGCATTGGAGGAACACTGAGATTTCACCAGAGGGTTGACAATGTGTGGAGACAGTCAGTGATTTCTTACAGTAAGTGTCATAATTCCCAGTGTATCTGTGCATTCCTATGGAAGTCACACATAAAGCTGTGAACCATATGCCTAAACAATAAGTCAAGGTAACTGCTTTTCCCCTGTGAATGGGTTCAATTCCCATGGTGTTTTTTCATCAATAGTGTTTATTATGACATACTTTTGAATATAAGACCTGTTTGGCACCTTGTACAGTATATCATTTTACATATCCAGCATGGCCATGTTTCACTTTTGTGTACAGTGCCTAGGCTGCGGATGAGTAAGAATTTCTCTGTTATCTGCAACAGTCTGACACCATTGTACAGTATACTTCTGTATGTATGAATACTGAGTCACACAGCCCTACATAATTCTACTCTGCTTTAGAAAATGCACAGTACTGTTAAACACGTGTTTGCTGAACACATTAATGTAAGACAACAGCAGGTAATCATGTCTACCAGATGTTGGTCTTTGTAAACCTTAACACAATCTGGCTGTAAAACTTCTCAGTTGTGTGTGGAGCATGAAGGCCTATAGCACTTAAGCTTGAATGGATACATATTCCTCCATTATCTGCAGGAATACAGGCTCTTCCAACAGTAGTTTGTTGTGGGGGAAGGTATTGTGCTGTCTCTTAGTTCAAGCTGATAAGCAAGAAGTCATTGTACAAATATAATGGATACATGTAGTTTCAAATCCACATAGAGGATAGCTTAGATTACATTTTATCCATCTGTGAAAATGTTTTGAAACTGCTTGTACAGATACCTGCTTGTTAATGTATACATTTAGTTTGTGCATGCTCATACCTATTGCATTTATTTGTCGGATTACTATAACTATCTCGATTATCCATACATTTTCTAGAAATTGCAACTATGTCAATATGGCTGTATGTGCAAGGCTTTGACCATAGAGGTATACTTCACCTGTATATTTGGAATGTAGCTCTCAACCAATCAGGGGTACATCTCAACATAATCAGGGACTGATCCAGAAATACTCCATAACAAACAGGAAAACATTCTTTATGTTACTACTATTAATGTGTGACACTAGCAGAATACAGGAATGTAAAATATTATATACTTACCAAAGTTAAGGTATTCTGTACCTCTACTTACTGTCATTATTTATTATGTGCAATTCATCACCTGTCTGCTAGTGTTATTAGAGGGACAGAGATACACTTTGAGTCAAAATCAGGAACATCCCTGAATATCAGGGACATTTGTGAGGTATGATTTGGTGTGTAACAATAAATTCTATTTAGACATTTCCTGCCCTCCTACTATGACATACTGGTGATGAGCAGGAAGTCTGGTGTATTTGTCTGTTAAGTGTTCTATTGAAATGCCTCTGACTCTATGCTATGAAATGTTACTGTTGTGTATTTTTTGTTGCGACCAGTGTGCTGACATACAGTCATGCTTTCATGTTTTGGTTTACAAATGCATAGCACATAGGGCACATTGGAATGTGCTTTACCCATCTTGTAATATGGAAACCCTGATCCATGTTTTACTCCTTCCCTGCACAATCATACCTGCAGTTACTCCATGATAATACCCAAGGTGGTTTAGTTAGGCAGGCAAGTGTAAAGACTGCAATATGAACCTAGCTGGAAGTCAAAGGTGTGACTCTCAGGTCTTCCAGTTTGTGTTCAGTACTTTTCAAAGCCTTACACATTCAGTGAAGTATCATCATGTGTGACATGGCAATAAATGAATAGGCAAAATTTGTAATGTTATTCAATGTAAAGGGTAGAGAGCATGCACAAGCTCACTGTATTTCACTGATATTTTATACATACTTAATCTGTATAATTCATACATGCATTTTACCTTTTGTGGGTGAAAAGGATGGTTCAACAATCAGGCACTGTTGCCAGGTTGGAGGAGCAACAGAGACAGAGAGAGAGAGAGAGATGTGTTAGACATTCCCACATTATTTTTACCTAGACTAGATCATAACATTGTTAGAGGAGTAGTTTGGTTTGTAGCTGCATGCATGCTACTATTAAGTCAAAATTACCCAACATGCATCTGTAAGGTAAATTGCAATAGTCATAACTTTACTGTTACTACCAGTATATATTTAATTAAAAAGTTTACATTTGAGTTAGGAGCAGGGCATTTTTGCTGAAGATAGTGTTTTTGATTGCACATCACAACCAAGATGACAGTTCTATAACTGTCACAGTTTTTTTTTTGTTTGTTTGTTTTTTTACCTGTAACATGCTGTATGTAAGTTAATCGTGTTGTTGTTGATGAACTTGTATGTTTGGCTGTCTGCTTTAGATAATTGTAATACCACTTACCCGACTTTTAAATCGCCAAGACAAAAACACAGAAAATCCACTTTAACAAACACTGACATCACTGATAAAAACTACAAGCTAGTAACCAGTCGTCTACCATGTTGAACTTTGCCTCTTTCCTCACTGTAGTGTGATCTTGGAGTTGGTATGTTTAGTTAGGGGGTGGGTGCAACCCCCCGACATGGGGAGGGGTGAAGCCCCCCACATAGGTGGGTTTAATGTGGTTCTGTTTTCTTGTTTTGTGGTGGTGTGGCCAAGTGTTTACTTACCTGTAGTTTTTTTGTCAGAGTTGTCAGTGTTCATTTAAGTGGATTTTCGGTGCTTTTGTCTCGGCAATTTAAAAGTTGGGTAACTGATATATCGATTATCTGAAGTAGACCTCTGGTTGTTCACATATGGAATGAGTGTGTGCTATCTTAGCATTAGGATGACTGTTAGCAGACTGTCTGGCTTGTATGCCAGTTCAGCATTGCTAGTGGTTCTGCATACAAGACTGCTTCTGCTTTGTTTACAATGTACTTGTGCCATGTGTTTATAGGATTTGTTGTGTACATAGAATGGATTTAAAAAAGTTTATACATCCCTGTTAAAATGCCAGATTTTTGAGATATAAAAAAAAATGAGACCACAATAAATCATTTAAAAACTTTTCCCACCTTTAATATGACCTATATCCAGTAAAATTCAATTGAAAAACAAACAAATATGTTAGGGGAAAAAATATAAAAAATAAAAAACGTACAATAAGCTGGTTGCATAAGTGTGCACACCCTTAAACTAATACTTTGTTGAAGCACCTTTTCATTTAATTACAGCATTCAGTCTTCTTGGTAGGAGTTTATCAGCATGGCACATCTTGACTTGACAATATTTGCTCACTCTTCCTTGCAAAAGCGCTCCAAATCTGTCAGATTGTGAGGGCATCTCTTGTGCACAGCTCTCTTCAGGTCACCCCACAGATTTTCTATTGCATTTAGGTCTGGGCTCTGGCTGGACTATTCCAAACCTTTAATTTTCTTCTGGTGAAGCCATTCTTTTGTTGATCTGGATGCATGCTTAGGGTCATTGTTGTGATGAAAGGTGAAATTCCTCTTCATCTTCAGCTTTCTAGCAGATGCCTGAAGGCTTTGGGCCAAATGTGACTGGTATTTGGAACTATTCATAATTCCTTCCACCTTGACTAAAGCCCCAGTTCTATCGGAAGAAAAGCAACCCCAAAGCATGATACTGCTACCACCATGCTTCACCATGGGGATGGTGTTCTTTTGGTGATACAAAGTGTTGTTTTTGCACCAAACATACCTTTTGGAATTGTGGCTAGAAAATTCAACCTTGGTCTCATCAGACCATAACACATTTTCCCACATGCTTTTGGAAGACGTGTTGTATTGTTTTCCAAATTTTAGCTGGGCCAGGATGTTTTTCTGTATAAGAAAAGTCTTCTGTCTTGGAACCCTACCCAATAGTCCAGATATATGGAGAATATGGGAGATTGTTGTCACATGTAGCACACAACCAACACTTGCCAGAAATTCCTGCAGCTCCTTCAGTATTGCTGTAGGTCTCTTGGCAGACTCCCTGACCAGTTTTGTCTTGTCTTTTTATCAGTTTTGGAGGGATGTCCAGTTCTTTGCAATGTCACTGTTGTCCCATATTTTCTCCACTTTTTGATGATTGTCTTCACTGTGTTCCATGATATATCCAATGCTGTGGAAATTTTTTGTACCCTTCTCCTGACTGATACCTTTCAACAATGAGATCCCATTGATGCTTTGCAAGCTGTCTGTGAACCATGGCTTTTGCTGTGCAGGCAACTGAGTAAATGTCAGGAAAATCCTAATAGGATAGCTGAACTTTATTTGGGGTTAATGAGAGTTTCTTTAATTGCTGGCAGGTGTATACCCAAGAAGACTGAATGCTGTAATTAAATCAAAAGGTGCTTCAACAAAGTATTAATTTAAGGGTGTGCACACTTCTGCAACCAGTTTATTGTATGTTTTCTTATTTTTTTATATTTTTCCCCTAACAGATTTGTTTGTTTTTCAATTGAGTTGTACAGGTTATAGGTCACATTAAAGATGGGAAAGGTTTTGAATGATTTATTGTGATCTCATTTTTTTATATCACAAAAACCTGGCATTTTAACAGGGGTATGTAAACATTTTATATCCATTGTAGCTCCTAATGTTCTTCATTTATGTCTGCTTGTTAAATAATCATAGGTCATCATAGTAGTGTTTGCATTTAGCAGATACATGCATAGGGATCACTAACAAATGTATGTAGGGTATTGATCCATTAGTAATGTGTGTGTATGGGATTCACAAAACAACAAAAACTAAAAACCGCGAAATTCAAAACCTCATATACCGGAGGTTTTGAATTTCACGGTTTTACTACACACACATACACACACACACACACACACACACACACACACACACACACACACACCATCCACCACACAAACACACACAATCATTCTACTACATGAAAGTAGGGGGGCAAGCCCCCTGTACCCCCCCACACCACCCCTACTTAAATATTCTCACTCTGAGGTCGCACTACATACAAACACACACAAAACACCACCACACAAGCTACTTTCTCTTCGCACACACACATCACAGCAACAAAACACACTGACACACACTACAGTCCCTACCCAAACCCCTTAACACACACACACACACACACACACACACACACACACACACACACACACACACACACACACACACACACACACACACACACACACACACACACACACACATACACACACACACACACACACACCAACACACACACACACTTACCTGAATATATAACCATAGCGAAACTTTAGACGCGCAAATTTCAAAACCTCCGGTATTCAAGGTTTTGAATTTCGTGCTTCTAAACTTTCGCTATTATGTGGATTCGGCTTCTTGGGCTCGAAATACTGAAATTCAAGATTTCAGTATTTTGAGCTTCTGAATGGAACCCATGTGTATGGCATAACCTAAGGGTTTATATGTTACATGCTTTCTCTGTGCTTATGATTGCCCACTTTTTCTAGGGTGCTGTGTTGCATTCCAACTATTTGATGCTGCTGTGTCAGCCAATGACCATGTTGCTTTGTTCATCTCATTTACATGTAGCTTCTATATTTCCCATTGATTTTTCTACTTAGTCTTTCGTTAAAATATATATAGGTTATTTGGAAGCTGTTAACATGACTTATTACTTGCACAGACACCTGGAGCAGGATTCACGAAGCCTCCGTGTAAGAGTTACAAGGCTTACACGGAGGCTGCAGTTAAACGGTGTGACGTCAGCAATCCATGCATATGCATGAGGGCATGCTGACTCACACCTAAGGCTAACACGGTCCATGTAAGACAGTAGGGGGCGTGTCTGTAGGGCGAGCCCTGCAAATGGACACGCCCCCAGAAGAGTAATAGTCCCGAAAGTAAACCCCCACGACAGAGTCCGTGTAAATGTCAATAATTCTGCTAGTACTGTGTGATTACATAAGTGTGATGCAGCCTGTAATCCAAAAATAAAAATGAAACAAGTCAGAAATAGAGATGTTCCACCTGTAATATACTAGTACATAACCTGCAGCAGGCTGAAAAGTACAGCTACACAAGCTGAGTAAAACACATGTGTGAAATATATCCCCGTTTAAATTCTGAAACATGACACAAGTGAGACTGTTGGAAAGGATTGTTATAACTAAAAGTACAACATGTCAATAAAGCCTAGAATTAAGTACCATTCTGAATTGTAAAAATAAAACAAGTAAGAGAGTGTGGGAAAAAGGTATGAATCCACCAATAAAGTAGTAATAACTCCTGAATAAAGTATACTGCAGTCAGTACAGAATGAAATGAATGTGACAGGCATAACCAAACAGCAAAATGATTGGAAAAAAGTACTGAAACTGGAATGTGTGTCCCAAAATCTGGATATGTTGCTCTCAGTTTGCAATATGCAGATAGTATGGTTGTATGAAATACCAAACATCCACAGTTGTCTAGAGCCATATAAAGCAAATGTAGCGGGATGATGTAGCTGAACAGAGCCAGATATGAATGTGTATGAATAAAAATGAAATGTATATTGATATAGCAGTAACATTCCTATCACCAACATGCATAAGTTTACACATAGGAAACTGTAGTCAGACCTGTAGTGTGTATATATCTGCAGCTAGTAGAAATGTACAGCATATGTATAGGTATCTGAAGTTGTTAATGAAATATTTCTTCATCCTACCCTATAACCACAAATAATCCATTCCACGTGAAATGGGTATGTGTATTCACAATTAGCTCCCCTGGACAATTGTCCTGTTGGTTCATACATATTTGCATGTACGTTGATGCATGTGCCCTGTTCATACATCCAAACCGGATGGCCTGTTGCCATCACTCAACCCTGCATGTTGTTGGATCGTGTATTGTTGTTCAAATTATGCATGTGTTATGCTTGCTGTTCAACGGCTTGAATTTATGGGTGTTTGGTTAATGGGAATCCTAATGCATGCTGTTACAACTAATTGTGAATGGTATTGCACATTACTAACCCAAACTGTCATTAAATAATGCAAAACATAGGATGACAGGGAAGGCTGGTTCCAGCGGACCCACCTCTCCCACCTCAGCTGGCGAGTGCACCTGGCAGTAGTGCCCAGGTTGGACCCTCCTCCAGTGGCCCTGTACCACCTGCGGGTGGAAGCACTGCAGGGGATAGGGCTCATCCCCCCTCTGCAAGCGTAGCCAGAGGAGAACATCCACTCACCCTCCGTAGTGTCCAGACTGTGGTGCGTAGGGAGATCTGGCACGCTGTGCTTGGGCCCCTACACCAGCTTGAGGCATGGGTGGCACAACTCATGGGCATGCCTGCTGCCCGTCCTACACAGCCCCCAGCACAGCCCCGTCCTGGGCAGTGAAGGCACAGTGGCAACTGCCCATGGGTGGGGATCTCAGTTCCACTGTTGCCATCTGTGAGCTCATGGGCTCGAGATATCCAAACATCCGTCCCCGTCAATTGTGTAACCCCCCCACATGTGTCATACACCACCCCTGTATGCGTCTTGTTTGTCTTGTCTGTTAACCTCCCCTACCTACCTCTCCAGCTATACCGACTTCCTGTACCTGACATACCACTCTCACCTGAAAAAAAAAAAAAAGGGCACTCTGCACCCACAAAAAAATTACGCCCCATACATAGCTGCCCATTTTGCACACATGTCTGCTGGAAATGTAAACTGGCAATTACAATTGGCTATACAACAAATATTATTGTTGTCCTCACACCTCTCTCAGGGGTGGAAGGTTTCAAATTTCACACAAAATTACAAACATATGCACAGCTGTTGCTGACGAAGAAATGGGCAGCTATGGGCCATTCCTACATCCCTCCTGCAAAACCTGAGCTTGTTTTCCTACTATCCTACCCTCTTTGTGCCCCCTTTTTCACCACTTTCCTATCTCCCCATTTTCTTTTGTTTAAAAGAAAATAGCGCGGGTGTGTGCAAGAGTAAGCACTTTTAAGCAGTAGTAAGCAGGTGTGCGCTTCTGTGCGCTTAGCTAAGCGTGTCTGCGTGAAGCTAAGCGGCAGTGCGGATGTGTGACCACCGTGCAAACCAGCGCTAACCCGTTATAACTGCTTAAAAGTGCCTTAGTCACTTTCAATGACTAAGGCCTGTAGTTTTCTCAGCAGCAAAATAAAATACCTCCATCAGTCTTGAACCCAGGACACACTAGTCTGCCTGACTTACCACTAAGCCATGACTGCTATACAAGAACATTGTGCTGAAAGAAATATATCATAAAATAGTAGGAATTGCTGCCCAAACAGATTTAGCAAGCATTACAAGCTTTGAATGTAAATGGAAAATAGGAAAGCCATAGCAACACATTACAGGAAAGACACCTAGCAGGCATACAAGGAGTGAATGTAAAGGCCAAATATTGAAGCCATAGCAACAGATTGCAAGAGCCACTGCTATATACCAGTTACACCACAATCCCTACAGGAAAGCACACACACCCATATACACAGTATTACTAGTCATAGGTGTCAGTTTACATACACATGGAGAAGAGGACACTGGAGGAAGGAATACTCAGCTTACAGAACAACATGCATTGCAGTGTCTACAACACAGCCTGAAATATGAGAGACATACCAACCCTTACACTCACAGAACAGTGTCCACAGCAAAACAGCATGGTCCCCACCCTGATAATCTGAAAGTGCTACGCCTACCTAACAGACCTTTTTATAGCACTGTCCTGTAATCACAGTGAGAACTGCAATCACTACACAACAGGCTGCATACAATTAGTAAATGCTGGCTAACAATTGGTGCAGAGGCCATCACATGGACATGTGCAGATACCTACAAAAGCATCCTGTACTCCCAGTCCACACATGCAATACTTTCATTGCACCCTCTGGAGGTAGAGACAGAGAGGGAGAGAGAGAGAGAGAGAGAGAGAGAAAGAGAAAGAAATTAAAAACAAAACAGTAACAACAAAACAAAGAGGCTGACAGCAGGCCAAGTAACTGCAAGCCTACGCAAACAGCTGCAACAAACACAGGTAATGTAAAGTACTACTATAATAGTCTACATACTGTCAACCCTCCAGATGTGTTATTGGTCTGTATCTATGTATATGAAGATGTGCATAAGGCCGGGGACATACTGCAACTGTCACTGAAGGCTCTACATGCATATGTATGTGAAGGTAGCTATGTGCACATAGCAATGTAGGTTGTAGTGCAATGTACAAGTAGGTTGTACAGTAATGGATGTTCATCAGTACGTTACTGTGTGTATACATATGTGGAACTAAAAAGGAGTATAGATATATATATATATATATATATATATATATATATATATATATATATATATATATATATATATATATCTAACATGTGTATACATATGTATATCGAGATATGTGTATATATATATATATATATATATATATATATATATATAAAAATATATATATATATATATATATATATATATATATATATATATATATATATATATGCATATGTGTATACATAGATAGAGAGGGATGTAGAAATACATAGACATATATAGTTTCACGGTGTCATAGTTTAGTACTAGGCTATCTGCAGACAGTGTATAGAATAGATTTAGAAAATTGCACCTCTGTATAGTAGTGACACAGTGAAGACCCCCATACATAATAGCATTAGTTTACTGTGCCTCTGTCTAGTAGTGACACAGAGATGACCCCTGGTGTAAACCTATGATCTCCCATCCACTCGTCAAGAATTCACATAAAGAGTGTCAGTGAGGGTCTCTGCCTAACATGAACTGGGATCCTGTTCCACAGTATGGGAAGCCTCTGAGTTATGGATCTGTCCCTACAGCATGTCCTATTCATATGTGTGCTGAGGTTTAAATCTGTAGCTGTTGTGGTTCTGATGGATTTGGATTGTACGAGGTGGAACATGTCCATCAATACCTGATTGGACATGGCCTTGTACATCAGGCACAGATCACCCCTAAGTAGACTGTATGCTATGGAATAGAGCATGAGTTTCTTTAGTCTGGCAGCATATGACATTTGTTGGAGACCCCTGATCCTCCTGGTGACATACTTATGGGGTCCCCCTAGCTGTTGCAAGTGCCAGGTGAGGTACATACCAAATGGGGCATAGTACACAGTCATGGGCCTGATAAGGGAGGAGTATAGGGGTACAATGACCTCTTTTGATCTGGATGTGAATCCCTTCATGATAAGGTGGGCGAGGTAGGAAGTCTATCCAACCACCTTGGCAACATGGGTGTCAAATGAGAGGTCAGTATTGATTACTGTCCCCAGGTCTCTGATTACTTTGTCTGTACTCAGTGGGTTACTGTCTATGTGATAATATGTGGGTACCTTGTCCGTCCGAAAGGGTATGACTATACATTATTTGGCATGCAGTTTAAGGCCATGACTCCGGCACCAGTTGTCAGTTTCTGTGAGGCCTTTCTGTAGGATGTATGTATCAGCTGGTGTATTGACTATGGCGCCTAGTATGCAGTCATCTTTGAACATTGTCAGCCACTACCGTCCCATGTTTGCTTCCACATCTGAGAAATAAATGCCGAACATGAGCGGTCCCAGGACAGAGCCCTGTGGGACACCACTTGTGACTGGCTCTGAGTCTGACATGGCACCAATGAGTTTGACTTTAGGGTTTCTATCCGTTAGCTGGTTTGCAACCCATCTTGTGACATATGGATTTACATTTAAGCTGTTGAGCATGTCTATGATGCCAGAGTGGGGTATTGTGTCAAAAGCCATAGGCAAGTCCAGGTAGGCTGTATGGACCACTGTGCTCTCGTCAATGGCTCTAGTGACTGATTTGAAAAGGTCAACCAGGTTCATAAGGCAGGATCTGCCCTCTACAAAGCCGAACTGGGTGGGATCAAGTGTCTGTAAGTTCCCAATGTCTCTGTGTATGAGTTCCATAATGATTCTTTCCATAGCGTTGCAGACCAAGCTGGTTAAGCTTATGGGGCGGTAGTTACCAGGGTCTGTAGAGGTCCCTCCTTTGTGGAGTGGGACTATTGTTGCTGTATGCCAGTGTCCAGGTACATATGCTGTAGTAAGGCTACGGTTGAATAGCATTTTATGTGCGGGTTTAGCTCCTCTTGGAGTTCATGTAGCATCTAACATGCGATACCGTCGGGTCCCATTGATGCTGTGTTTACAGCTTTGCTGAGGGCGGTTCTCAGCTGGACATCTGAGATGACAGGGAGGTTACTGTCAACTGGGATAAGTAATTCCTCATGTGGGGGTGAGGGAGGGGAGAAATCTGCACTGACCCTGTCTGCCAGTATGTTGGCAATATCTGTGTGTTTAGTGTAGCTTTTTTCACTGTGAACTAACTCTGAACATATCTGAGGGTTTCCACCCAGGTGTCTAACATATCAGAAGAAGGCCTTGTGGTTATCTGTAGTGTCCATAGCGATGTCCCTCTCATTGTTGGCCTTGCATGTTTGTATGAGAGAACGTATCATTCTACTAGTGCTGATCAGAGATGCCTTATCTTTATGGAATTCTGCTCTGTCGTGCAGTAGCTACCTTCTGTTGTTATACAATTTGTTCATGGCTGGGGTCCACCAGACAGGATGCCTGCCCTTGGTGGAGAGGGTCTTGGTTTTATCTGGGATTGCATGATCCATGCATTCTTGGAGATGTCCGTAGAAAGCATTTGTGAAGTAGTCTGCATTGTGGGATGTGGTTTGCACTGGCCCAGTGGGCTTAAAGGATACCAACTCAGTTGTAAGAAGTGTAAAGTCGGCATGTGAGAGGTTTCCCACTGTAGTCTTTTGTGTTGTGGGGGAGGTGGGATATGTATATCCAGGGTGATTAGTCAGTGGTCAGATGTGACTAGTGAGGGGTATACTTCTGGTGTGTAGCACATTGTCACCATGTTTGTGATGATCAGGTCTAGTATATTATCTCCCCTTGTGGGAGAGGTGACTAGCTGTTCCATTGCATTTGACTTAGTGAATTCCAGGAACCTTTGGGCTAGGGTGTTTGGGCTAGAATAATGCACCCAGTGTATGTTAGGGTAGTTGAAGTCTTCCAATATGATGGTGTGTGGTGGGACATTCATATCCTCCAATGTCTTCAGGAAAGCTGACTGTGGTTCCTGAGATTGGGAGGGTGGTCTGTAACATGCTACCAGTTGTATAACAGGTTTGCCTATGGTTATTTGCACCTGGATGGTCTCTGATGCTTCATGTGTTGCCACTAACCTGGAGGTGTGGGTGTCCTTCATGAATATGGACACTCCCCCTCCCTTTTTGTTTTGGCCCGAGTTTTGGGGCCAAAACGCATGATATGAGGTACAGCCTGGTACCGCTGGTGTGCTCTCAGGAGCCTTGAACCAGGTTTCCCTTACTGCACAGACATCGAGATTGGTAGAATATGTACGTACAGATATATGTAATACACACATACATATATAGATATATGTAGATACATATACATATACAGATAGATCTGACTGACAACATATATGTCTGTATATGACTATCTCTCTCTCTCTGTCCCAACCCCTCTCACTCTCACTCTCCCTCTCTCTCACTCTCTCCCCCTCTCTCCCCACATCTATATGTAAATATCTACATCTATATATACATATTATATACATATATACAAACATATATATATATATATATATATATATATGTTATATATATATATATATATATATATATATATATATATATATATATATATATATATATATATATATATATACACACACATATATATAGATATATATATATATATATAAATATATATATATATATATATATATATATATATATATATATATATATATATATATATATATATATATATATACTGTGTGAGGCACATGTGTGCAGATGTATTGCAACAGGTGCCTGGTGTCAAAGGCATGGAGTGAACACCAGAGTGGATACTGGAAAACCATACCCCATTCAAAAACACTGACACCAGTAACCACCACATATGTGCATGCCTGCCCACCACTGCATGTGTCAGGGGGGAACAGGGGCAACAAGTGCACAATAGGCTCCCCATTGATATACACAGTGGCACACTAGTCCTGTAATACTTGTACATGGAAGGTGTCAGCGGACATGGTGTGTCAGCTATGGACATGTAGGTCACTGTACCCCTCTACACCCCACAATGTCCTACACGGTATGTACCTCCCATGACAGCTACAGATATGGAGAAGGACACAGACATATGCAAGTAACTGTGACAATGCACTCAAACACAATACCTATGCAGAGTGACTGACAAGACCACAGAGCGCACACAGACTACCTACATAGAGGTTACCATTGCTGGATATACATAGTTCGGTCACACCCATGACAGTTATCTAACAACCATGGTAACACCTCCAACATCCACAACACAAATTACCTATGTCTGTCGTCCTTGTCACTGCATTATAGAGCACATGGTGGAGGTACAGGACCCTACCCACAGATACAACATACCCTGTAGTAAACCACACAGAATTAAGAAGCAAGGCTCCCCATGAGTAGATGCCAGACATACCCCTGCTGAATATTATGCAGATAGGTAATATGCCATATGAGTCACCCTGTGTAACTGTTTGTCAGGAGCAGGTACGATCATAACACATGTGTCACAAGGGGCAGGGTAGCATAACAGTATGCTGCTGTAGGCCCAGGGCCAAAAGCACACTACCTACCTAAGACACAATGCACACCCATGAACACATTGCGAACAAAATATGTGAGGTGGAATGAGTGTGCCAGTGACTGGGTGCATGTTATGTACTGGTGTGATTGCTCACCATGACTGTCTGTCTGTCATGGTAGTGTGTGTCCTTGGTGTGAGGCCAGAGACAGATGTGTGAGGTATTGCGATCAACACATACTACATTGCCATATGTTGTGCTGTGTTACCCTGTATGTCACTGTGGTGTAGGTAGGGGTATGGCAAGTAAGAGTAGTGTGCATTACCAGTGAAATATGTTACGTGCATTGTGTGCAGTGCATGGGCTGATAATGTTCCCCAAATAGTACTTTGATACAAACCCCCAGTGTGAGGTTGTGCATTGTACCTGAACCAGTGTGCTGACTGCTGCAGTATACTAGTCTGTCGTATGGAGTGTGCCAGGTACTGTTGCACAGTTGTCAGATGAGCACTGATATCTGGTCATTTACATGTGTATCCCCCAATAGACAGACAGACACTATATATGGTGGTTAGGTTATATCACTACAGTCGAGTATTATGTATATTATGTGTGCCATAGTTTGCTGACAGATATTGCTGACATATTTTCCTTCTCCTTTTCAGGGCTATGGTTCACCAGCGGAACCCTGTGTACTCCGCTGCAGAGGAGGAAGAGCTACACCAGAGCCTGGTGCGGGATTTCGCAATACTCTTTTCCCGCACCAGCCAGAACCAGCAGGAGAGGGCTGCACTGTGGCAAGACCTGGTCCGTCGGGTAAATGACATAGGCACACATAACCGGACATATGAGCAGGTACGCCATCACTGCAGTGATTTAATTAGAAATGTCCATCAGCATGCATCGGATATCCACAGGCAGCAGCTTGCCACAGGTGGTGGGGTGTCTAGACACCCCCCTCACCAGACTGGAGGGACTACTCCTAAGTGTTGTGGCTCCAGCCCAACAGCAACAGCAGCAGCATACATGTGTAATGATGGAGGCTGAAGCCACCCAGCAGCAGGACACGGAGCGTGCAGGTAACATGCCATGTGTATAGTTGACCGTTCTGTACACTGTTAGGTTATGCATGTGTGAGGTGTGTCCTCGTTTTGTAGCTGTAATCTTGGTAATTATTGTGCAAGAGTGATATTCTCAATATCAGCAGTAGACCTGTGAAAGCTAACTGTTGCACTACTGAACTGTATCATACCCACAGTATCAATGGCACAGTTGTGCCCACTGACAATAAATGTCTCTTTTCTGCAGGTCCCTCTGGTGTAACAGCAAGGCAGCCTATCCATGCTGGTGAGTCTGTAATACCATTACCTTCAATACTCTTGAAACTAACAGTAATACTAGGCTGAAGCAGTAGTGCTATGTGTTTGATTGCAGATGTGTTTGTGTCTGTGTGTTGATATCTCATATACTGAGGTGTGTGCATGTGTGCATGTGTGCATGTGCCCATGTGTGTGTGTGTGCATGTGTGCATGTGCCCATGTGTGCATGTGCCCATGTATGCATGTGTGCATGTGTGCATGTGTCCATGTGTGCATGTGCCCATGTGTGCATGTGTACATGTGCCCATGTGCCCATGTGTGCATGTGTGCATGTGTGCATGTGTGTATCAGTGGTGACATTGTGTACACATTGTAAACTGTGTTTCCTGTCTTACTCCCACAGGTTCTGGTGCTGCTCTGGTGTTGTGCAGCAGGGAACCTGAATCAGCTGCTGTGGATAGTGATAATGATGATACCTGTGTAATGGCACAGGTAGGTGTGCCAGGGTGCATCATTGGTCAGCCAATTGACACTACACAGCTGTCGACCCCATCAATGCGCACGGTCATCCTGCCAATACATCCTTTGTCACCAATGTCCCTAGGTGATGGACAGGATACAGTGGGCATTGACCAGGGTAATGTGGTATCAGTGGCACATGTATCCCCACACAGCAGCCATGGCCAGGGTCCTGACATGGTACCACACAGGCAGACGTCCAGGGGTTCTTGTGGGAGCATCCGTGGGCATACCGCCCCTGTCAGATGTGCCCACAGCGATCTTTCAACCTCAGCTATGTTTCTGGCTGTAATGCAGGCACAGTCACATATGGAACGGTATACCAGACAGGGTCTGAGCAAGCTGAGAGCATGTCGCACAGCTATGAGTGACAGTATGCGTGATGTTGCGGCTGCCACCCGTAACTTCACCGAGGTCATTGACAGACGTTGGAGGGACACATTAGATCTGTTCCACAACTACATGTCCATGAGTCAGGGCAATGGTGGATGGTTGAGGCATCAACGTGGCCATATGCCAGCAACAGCAGCAGCTGGCAGCCGTCGCGGATGACAACAGGCCCGCGGCCACTCACATAGTGCCAGCAGCAGCCCCAGGAATGCTGGGTTTGTGCTGTCATCAGACCGCCCCAGGAGACCACGTGCACATGGAGCTGGACAGTCCCAACAGGGACCTGTCTCCAGTCACCAACCACCTGCTTCTGATGACAGTATCCAGTCTGGCTTAGTACCTGATACGGTCCGTAGCACCCCTGCCAGGCACAGGTACCGTGTCCATGGCCACAGACAGTGATCTGTATGACCTGGCAGGTACAGTCTGTGGCTGTCCACAAACACCTGTATATGGCAGCCATGAGGTGGGACTGTGTGCATGCATACACACATGCAAAGTGATAACACCTAGGGCTACCACATACACATACACACACTGCATCAACATTGCCCCATCTTGTACTGCTGTCCCTCACCAACACACACACATAGACATGTCAATTGGTTGTATCAGTGGCAGACTCAGGCATACCAGGTACACACCCTGTGCATATGATGAAACTGTGCCACCTCCTGCAATCTGTAACATTGGTGCAGGAACAGGTTAACATGATGCTGATGCACAGGGTGACTACATAGTAGTGTTGTCATAGTATGATGTTGATAACAGTACAGTGTAATGATATCACTGTGGGTATATACCAGCATGCCTGATGCAGTTACAGTATGAATGTCATTGTATTGTTTTGTACACCCATAGTAATTACCATAGTGTACTGTCTGCACATCTTTGCATACTGGTGGTGAGGCTGTCAAGAGATGGCCACCTACATAGGTAGCACAGGGGATATGACAATGTACATATTGATACTCAATGATGGTCATGTCAACTGCGAGTTGCATGCTGTCCACACTCGACTCTGCAATGAGGATGTTTGAGGATGTTGATATCTGTGCAGTACTACACAACAGGTTCAAAGCTCACAAGAGCACACTAGCACTACAAGGTAACACCTCATACCATGCATGACAGCACCAAAACACAGAACTAACTATGACAGGAGGGAGAGTCTCCATACATGTCAAGGATACTGTGGTGCCAGGACAGGTAGCATACATCATACTAAGTCTGGAACTGCTGAGTGAGGGCTCAGTGTCTGTTATTTGACATGTGTATTATTACAGGTATGAGCACTTGGGTATCAGACCAGTTATTCAACATTACGAAGGTACGTGGTCTATACACTTGTGGGGGGTGTGGCTGGACCCAGCCCGTCTGACCTGTGAATGTCTGGGTACAGGCTTATAGTGCCTGCATATATGCACTGTTACCTTCTGGAAGTCGTACACCTTGTTTGTTGTAGCATAGTCTACATACAGGCCTGCTGACTGTAGCTTTGTTTGTATGCAAGTTTGCTTGTTATGTTCCTGAACCACTGATTCCACCTGCAGTGCAGATTTACAGTGCCTCTGTGGATCCCTAGTGACATCTATATTGCTTACTGTACTGATGTCCATGTCTCACTTGACAGAACGTCACTGTTTGTCCTGTTTGCATGTAGGTTGCCTGTAACACATTGCATATGACTTACCTCGCATTTGCTCAAGACAGCATTCATATATGCCAGCACTAACAAATCAGGAGCACTACACCCTCACATACTCACCTTGAGTACCATTGGCCCAATGTGTCGTTACTTAGTATGGGATTCACAATGCTATGGTAGCATGTGCAAAGGTCACCTGCCAATCTACTCTCTGGTCCAGTTGGTGAATCTGTGAGTCATGTGGCAATGTTACAGCTGTCTCATGTACACAGACAACCCTCTCCCCTTCCCATACACTTACAACACATGTGAGAGATGCAACCACATAGCAAAACTGGGGGCTAAGCTCTCTTAACTCAGTACTGGCATACCCTGTCAGGTGGAGTGGGATACTACAGTGAATACAGTACCAGTCTCCCATAGACCTGCCACGACCGCAATCCAAACACAGAAACACACAGGTACATTATTGGACTCTCAGAATAGCATCCTGTCTGCGCAGCTGACACCTGCAAAGCAGACACACAAGCAAACGTTAAGCCAGAGCAGAGCACGTGCAACACATAGCTCACAAAGCCTGTGTGCCAAACTGTCACAGGCCATACGGCTTGACAACACACCTGCTACAGTTGTATGAGGCACCTCTATCGTCAGGTACACTGAGGTCCTGCTCACCAGGCTGAACAAGGTGAAGGTCACGCTGAGATGCCCGTCGGGCACTATGATCCACCACATAACACAAGCATACCGGTCACTCCAAGGCATGTAGAAGTATGACTCAGTCATTGTCTGTGCCAGTGTGTATGACCTCTGACGCACCTCCTTGGACTACATGTTAGGGGACATAGAGGGGCTATCTGAGCTTGTGGCACAGGCTGGTATGACCTTGACCTTGAGTAGCATCTTACCCTCACCAAGAATACTGCCACAATATGTAGACAGGATGATCAGTTTCTGCAACTAACGTATGTTTCAGTGACATTCAAAGGGGATCCAGTGCCTGTCAGTGTGGGATTACATGCTGGACAAGCCACATTGCTTTGCTTGGGACAGCTTGCACCTGTCACCCATGGGCCATTATATATTGGCAGAGGCCGTTGCTACACACATAGTGCCTTTGTATGCAAGGCTGACGTTACATAGCCACCTACACAGGTATCACACGGGATAGGACACTAATAGAAATGCTACTCAACAGCAGCAGTGTAAACCTCAAGATGCATGCAGTGGAAACTGTCCTTAGCATGGGGTACAGCAATATCCATGCAATAACAGACTCCTGGTACACGGCTCCCAGGTGCACCCCATCACTGCCAGGTCATACCTCATACCATGCTTATCGTCCCCTACACATGCACCAAACCAGAACAGGGGGGGTGCATCCAAAGGCACCTCAGATATACACACCCCCAGGATGGTGACCCATCACAAAGCATCAGAGCCTATCCATGTGCAACTAACAGTGGGTTAGAAAGCCTTCAGGTTCATAGCCTGGCACACACCACCCTCCCATACCCAGGAAACCCACTTGGCCTTCCTGACAAATCTGGGAATATGACAGTCTCTACAAACACCATTATATGGGTGGACTGCAACTACCCAAACATAGAGTGTGAGCATTACTCTAGCTCCAAGACTCTATCTGAAGGGTTCTTAGCATTCATTCCCTGCATTGCTATGGAACAACTTGTTACCACTCCCACAAGAGGTGACAACATGCTGCACCTGTTCATCACCAACATGTGGACTATATGCTCCAGAACAGTCATGTATCCCTCGCTGGTGGGATGACACCATCTACAACCCACCCTGTATATTCACATACCACATGCAGCCCCTGCACAGAACACCACAGTCATACAGTTGTCTAATGCATATTCCATGTATTCACATGAGGCAGGCTTCGGACATGGGAACTATTGCAGTTCACAGGTACATATATGTAGGTGGCACACACATACATCATGTGTGCATTGACATTACTGATATAATGTATGTCATGCAATATTGGGAACAACAACCCACACACATGGACAAACTGTGTGACAAAAATACACATGGCGTTTGTAGGATACAAACCCCTACCTAACTATGTTACGACACTTGTGAAAGGCGCAGCAGCAGAGTGCACTATTTGCAGTACTGGGAGAATTATTTTCTCCTGCTGTACTTATAGGGTGCTGACATCATCAGTGTTTAGACAGTGGAATATGCAGCATGTGTTGTGTACTAATAGTTGCCAAAAGGAACATTTTTCTTACTCATAGTATTGCACACACACTTTTCCCTCTCTACAGTCACACACACACTAAGCACTTACAGGATTCAAATCCCTACTTGACTAATTTATGACACTTGTGAGTGACACAGTAGTGGAGCATGCTATTGGCCTTACTGGGAGGATTGCTTTCTCCTGCTGTACTTATAGGGTGCTGACATCATCAGTGTTTAGACAGTGGAATATGCAGCATGTGTTGTGTACTAATAGTTGCCAAAAGGAACATTTTTCTTACTCATAGTATTGCACACACACTTTTCCCTCTCTACAGTCACACACACACTAAGCACTTACAGGATTCAAATCCCTACTTGACTAATTTATGACACTTGTGAGTGACACAGTAGTGGAGCATGCTATTGGCCTTACTGGGAGGATTGCTTTCTCCTGCTGTACTTATAGGGTGCTGACATCATCAGTGTTTAGACAGTGGAATATGCAGCATGTGTTGTGTACTAATAGTTGCCAAAAGGGATATTTCTCGTCCACATAGAATTGCACATACACAGATTCAAACCCCTACTTGACTATGTTATGACACTTGCAAGTGACGCAGTAGTGGAGCATGCTATTTGCATTACTGGGAGGATTACTTTCTCCTGCTGTACTTATAGGGTGCTGACATCATCAGTGTTTAGACAGTGGAATATGCAGCATGTGCTGTGTACTAATAGTTGCCAAAAGGAACATTTTTCTTACACATAGCATTGCACACACACTTCTCCCTCCCTACAGTCACACACACACTAAGCACTTACAGGATTCAAATCCCTAGTTGGCTATGTTATGACACTTGTGAGTGACGCAGTAGTGGAGCATGCTGTTTGCATTACTGGGAGGATTACTTTCTCCTGCTGCACTTATAGGGTGCTGACATCATCAGTGTTTAGACAGTGGAATATGCAGCATGTGTTGTGTACTAATAGTTGCCAAAAGGGACATTTTTCTTACACATAGTATTGCACACACACTTCTCCCTCCCTACAGTCACACACACACTAAGCACTTACAGGATTCAAACCCCTACTTGACTATGTTATGACACTTGCGAGTGACGCAGTAGTGGAGCATGCTATTTGCATTACTGGGAGGATTACTTTCTCCTGCTGTACTTATAGGGTGCTGACATCATCAGTGTTTAGACAGTGGAATATGCAGCATGTGTTGTGTACTAATAGTTGCCAAAAGGGATATTTCTCTTCCACATAGAATTGCACACACACTTCTCCCTCCCTACAGTCACACACACACTAAGCACTTACAGGATTCAAACCCCTACTTGACTATGTTATGACACTTGCGAGTGATGCAGTAGTGGAGCATGCTATTTGCATTACTGGGAGGATTATTTTCTCCTGCTGTACTTATAGGGTGCTGACATCATCGGTGTTTAGACAGTGGAATATGCAGCATGTGTTGTGTACTAATAGTTGCCAAAAGGGTTATTTCTCTTCCACATAGAATTGCACATACACGGATTCAAACCCCTACTTGACTATGTTATGACATTTGTGAGTGACGCAGTAGTGGAGCATGCTATTTGCATTACTGGGAGAATTACTTTCTCCTGCTGTACTTATAGGGTGCTGACATCATCAGTGTTTAGACAGTGGAATATGCAGCATGTGTTGTGTACTAATAGTTGCCAAAAGGGATATTTCTCTTCCACATAGAATTGCACATGCATGGATTCGAACCCCTACTTGACTATGTTATGACACTTGTGAGTGACGCAGTAGTGGAGCATGCTATTTGCCTTACTGGGAGGATTACTTTCTCCTGCTGTACTTATAGGGTGCTGACATCATCAGTGTTTAGACAGTGGAATATGCAGCATGTGTTGTGTACTAATAGTTGCCAAAAGGGATATTTCTCTTCCACATAGAATTGCACACACACTTCTCCCTCCCTACAGTCACACACACACTAAGCACTTACAGGATTCAAACCCCTACTTGACTATGTTATGACACTTGCGAGTGATGCAGTAGTGGAGCATGCTATTTGCATTACTGGGAGGATTATTTTCTCCTGCTGTACTTATAGGGTGCTGACATCATCGGTGTTTAGACAGTGGAATATGCAGCATGTGTTGTGTACTAATAGTTGCCAAAAGGGTTATTTCTCTTCCACATAGAATTGCACATACACGGATTCAAACCCCTACTTGACTATGTTATGACATTTGGGAGTGACGCAGTAGTGGAGCATGCTATTTGCATTACTGGGAGAATTGCTTTCTCCTGCTGTACTTATAGGGTGCTGACATCATCAGTGTTTAGACAGTGGAATATGCAGCATGTGTTGTGTACTAATAGTTGCCAAAAGGGATATTTCTCTTCCACATAGAATTGCACATGCATGGATTCGAACCCCTACTTGACTATGTTATGACACGTGTGAGTGACGCAGTAGTGGAGCATGCTATTTGCCTTACTGGGAGGATTACTTCCTCCTGCTGTACTTATAGGGTGCTGACATCATCAGTGTGTAGACAGTGGAATATGCAGCATGTGTTGTGTATTAATAGTTGCCAAAAGGGATATTTCTCTTCCACATAGAATTGCACACACACTTCTCCCTCCCTACAGTCACACACACACTAAGCACTTACAGGATTCAAACCCCTACTTGACTATATTATGACACTTGTGAGAGACACAGTAGCAGAGCACGCTATTCAAATTATTGGCTATCATTTCTGCTCCAGACATATGTATAGTGTGCTGACATCATTATGTATGAATAGGTATGTACATCTGTTACTATCCATCAGTACAGGGGAGAGCATATCTATGCATTAACTTTGCACAGGCACAGTGGCCTACTGTACTGCAGAGGCAGACGCCAAATACACTGTGGATAGCCTTCTGTATTCCCTAGGGACAACAGCCTAGTATTGCACTCTATGGCCATATGATTACCTGTCAGATGCAAGTATCTGTTGCTCATATACTGTTTGTGGGTCTTTATTGCCATAGCCTTCCCTATCTCTATGAACAACTTGTGTACTGTGGACGATGTTTGCATATGAGTGGGATCCAGTACTTTACTTATGTCTCTGTTGTAATTTCACTGTGTGCACTGGGCAGATTTCTGTATTGTGGGTGGTTCCTGTGTTAACACATATAAATGCCAGATATGTGTGTGAAACTGCTAAACTGTGACATGGCCTAAGTGTATGAGCATGCCCAGTTCACAGTTTCTATGGCTTCTTGACTGACACGTCTCATTTATCTAAGTGTGTGAGCATGCCCAGTGTGACCTTTCCTTATGTTAGGATCTGTGGTCCACCACATTTGTGTTTGTGTGTGGACGCCATCTATATTTCACATGTACAGTTGAGTGTTGGACATCAGGTTGTGTTCTTACTGCCCAACTGCTTTGTGTCTGATCCTAACAGGCATTATGCTGTGCCTGCAGGATCGCCATGGGATAGTTTGCATACAGTTGTCAACATCCTTTCCTACTGACCAAACAGTTGTATTGTCGTATAGTGTACTGGTGCAGTACTTTCACTGTGGTGGACAGTATCATCGGTTTCAGTCCTATCACTGCTTGTAATATTTATAGTGAGCACACCAGACTGGTTGAGGGCCAGTTGTGCAGATATGACCATGTTGCATTTTGTTCAGATATGGACAGCATAGTACATGATTGTCCAACATTGTTAATGTATTCCACAGCTTGTGTGGACAGTGACAAACAATGGCCATGTGCCCTAGTCCATTTGTAATGCTAGTCAGAGAGTGTTTGTCCTTCAACACACATTTACTGGTGTTTGCCATGACATATGTCAAGGTTAGTGTGCTGTGCCTCTGTCTACCCGTGACATACAGGTGATATCCAGGGTACACCTATCATCTCCCATCCAGTCATCATGATTCCTCTGGATGACAGTCGATGAAGGACTCCCTGGATAACCTGTACTGGGAGTGTAGTTATGAGTGGAGTGAGCTTCTGGGTTATGGACCAATCAGTACAGCATGTCCTGTTTATGTCTGTGCTGGGGTTCAGGCCTGTCAGTTGCATAGGTCACCAGCATTCAGATTTTACATGGTGCCAAATGTCCATTGATACGATGATTGGTCATGGCTTTATACATCAGGCACAGTTCACCTCCAGCCAGGCGGTATGGCACTGTGTGGAGCTGCACTTTGTTTAATCAGGTGACACATGGCATCTGTTACAGCTCTGCGATCCTCCTGGTGGGGTATTTGTGGGGTCTTTCCAGTTGATGCAGGTGTCTGCTAAGGTACATCCCTGAAGGGCCATTGTACACAATTGTGAGGCTGCTGATGGATGACTGGAGAGGCACATTGACCTACCCTGACCGAGCTGTGCTTACTTTCATGATTAGTTGGATATATGGTATGTTTCTGTAACCACTACAGACACATGGTTGTCACATGCAGGATATCTATCACCTTGTGTCCCCAGGTCTCTTATTGCTCCTGATGTACTTACTGGGTAAACACCTATGTGGTAATTTCTGGCCATGTACTGTGTTTCCAGAGGGAATGACTATACACTATTCTGCATTTAGCTTGTTGACATGGCTGTGGCACCACTTGTCTGTTTCTATGTGTGCCTTTTGTAGGTTGCTTGTGTCAGCTGGAGGGTCCGATATGGTGGGCAGTCTGTAGTCCTCTGCGAACCTGTTCAGGCAGAGTCCTTACATGTTGGCCTGTACCTATGTGACATATATAGCATACAAGAAAGGTCCCAGGACCATGCCTTGTGGGATGCCAGTTATATCTGGTTTGCAGTCTGACATGGTTGCAGCATGTCTGACCAGGTCAGTTCTGTCCTTGAGCTGGTTTGCAACCCATCTACTTGCATAGGGGTTTATAGTTAGGCTGGTGAGCTTATCTGTACTGCCAACTAGGGTATTGTATGGAAGGGTTTAGCAAGGTCCAGATAGGCTGTGTGATCCACATTCCCCACATCAATGGCCTTGATGCACATTTCACATGAGTCTGACATGTGTAAGGGGCAGGATCTGCCCTATGACAGCCACACTGGGTAGGGTCCAATGTCTGTAGGTACCCAATGTCGTTATTCCTGGGATCCATGATCATCCTCTCCATTACTTTGCCAACCTAGATAGTCGGGTTGAGGGGTGATAGTTTGCAGTATCCATTCAGGCACCCCATTTGTGGTGAGGGACCACTGTTGCTGTACACTGCTCTTTGGGTACATATCCTGTGGTAGGACTGATAGTGCGCAGTACTGCTATTTGGTGTTCCATTCTTCTTACAGTACTTGTTGGACACAACCCAGGACACCATCTGGTACCATTGATGCTGTGTGCTGTGCTTTGTAGATGCTGGCTGTTACCTCAGCATCTGCAATGTCAGGGGGCCAGCACTCTGCTGGGATAGATATTTGGCAGTTAGGTGCTGGTGGGGTGTTTGCAAAGAATCTGTTGGGTAGGACGTTGGCAATGTGTGTGGGTTTGGTGTATTGTTTGTGATAGAGTGCTGCAGAGCATATCTGTGGATTATCACCATGGTTCCTACCATCAGGTAGGACAGCTGTGTGATAATCCTTTGTGTTCTGCACAATTTGTATCGTCATAGGTTCATAGGTTCATACTAGGCTATCTGCCCTGGCCTTGTTTGAGCATGGACAGACTGTGTGTGAGTTTCGACACCCCTTGCAATGTGCATATTATGTCCATGTAGGGTTTACTTTACTAGATGTGACACAGGGATGGCCCCCAGTGTACACCTACTATCTCCCATGCACTTCACCAGATTTCTCTTGTTGAGTATGAGTGTGGAGCTCAGCCTATCATGGACTGGGATTCTGTTCCAGAGTGTAAGGAGCCTCTGGGTTATGGATCTGTCCCTCCAGCACATCCTAGTTATCTATGTGTGGAGGTTCAGATATCTCACTGTGGTGTCTCTGCTGGATTTGGGGTTTCTGCAGTGGAGCATGTCCATTCATTCTGGATTGGACATGGCCTTGTACATCAGGCATATGTCACCTCTGACTGGGCAGTATGCTTCTGAATTGGGCTGTGGTTTCTTCAGCCAGGCTGCAGATGTCAAATGTTTGGACCCTTTATCCTGTTGGTGAGGTACATTTGGGGTCTTTATAACTGCTGCAGGTGTAAGGTAAGGTACATCCAAACTAGGGCATTGTTGTCACGTATGGGCCTGATAAGGGAAGAGTATGGGGGCACAGTGACCTCTCTTGATCTACATGTGCATCCTTTCATATTAAGGTGGGCAATATAGCAGGTCTTCCTGGCCACCTTGGCAATGTGAGTGTCACATGACAGGTTACCGTCCACTTGTGTCCCTAGGTCCCTGATTAGTTCTTCCATACATAATGGATTGCCACCTATGTCATACTTTGTGTGTGCCTTGTTTGGTATTTGTTGAGACATTCATACTCTGCAGTGTCTTCAGGAACGCTGGCTGGGGTGCCTGGGTTTGTGAGTGTGGTATGTAGCAGGCTTCGAACAGGGACACGGTTTGAGCCAGTGTTACTTGCCCGTAGAGAGTCCATGCTGCTTTTTGCTGTGGTACCAACCTGGGGGTGTGGTTATCCTTGACAATTCCTGATAGCCACACTCCTATTGTAGTGTGTTCCATGTTTTGGAGCTGTAGAGCATGGTATGAGGCATAACCTGGTAGTATTAGGGTGCTCTTCTGGGCCTTGACCCAGGTTTCTGTTACAGAACAGATATTACCATTCTCCATGCTGTGGTGGGTTTGGTCTGCATGCACCTTGCAGTTTAGACTTCTGGCGTTGGGTAGCATTACATCCAGGTTGTTATCCCTTGTGCTACCTATGGTGGTGGATTTGTGTTTCCAGCCTTACCTATTCAAGGCACAGTGGGGGTGACAACAGCCTTTGTCAGTATCCACACAGCCAGGTGTGCTGGGTGCGTGCCATCCCTAGCAAGTGGGGCATCATGTCTTGCTCGGCATGTCAGCCCAGGCTGTCAGCCATGTGTTCCCCCTTGCTAACAGCAATACTTCAGCCAATTATTGTACTTGATCTTGTTGTCTTCATAGTGTGGTATAATGCTTGGTGAGGGAGAGATGTTAGGCAGGGTCTTCATGTTTGCATATACTAGATGGTGTTACATTGCTTAACACATGGCAATCATGCCTCAGGTGGTGCTGCAGGGCTGCCTCTGTCGGATGCACATACTACACTCCCTGTACATGTTTGAGAGCAGGTTGTGTCATGTTAGGCGTCCCTGTTACTATATGAGTGAGTCAGAGAGGGGTATCATTCCCAGGGTTCCTACTGAGCCAGTGTATGTGCTATGCGTTGCCTCTTTGCCAAGGCCAGGGCATACTGGGCACACCTCCTTCTGCCTACAGCGGCAGGCTCAGGTTGTTCGTCCTCCGAGTCACGCTCTGCCTGTGATGGCCTTGGCAATGGTGGGGGGCTGTTTGTCCTGGCCCTATGCTGGTCCTGCTGCAGCTGTTTTCGCAGAATCATATTATGTAGCATTGCACATACCATGACGATTTGGGTACATGTAGTTGGTGAGTACTGTAAGGCTCCACCAGATGTGTCCAGGCACTGGAACCGTGACTTGAGCAGCCCAAACACATGCTCTATTACATTACGTGTTTGTGCGTGTGCCTCATTATGGCATTCTTGTTCAGGTGTGTGTGCGTTTCTGATGGGTGTCATCAGCCACGGCTCCAGTGCATATCCTGCATCCCCCACTAGATGACCATGTGGGATGTCCCCATTGGCAAATGTCTGGTACAGCTGCATCAAATGCCAGATATGGGAATCATGGTAGCTCCCAGGGCAGCTAGCACACACATTCATTATTATGCCCTGGGCATCACACACGACTTGGCAGTTGATGGAGGGGAAGCCCTTGCGTTTAATGTAGGCCCCATCCCGCTCACCGGCTGGTGCTTTGATGCGTATGTGCGTGCCGTCTATTGCACCCACTACCTCAGGGTATTCCGCTATTTGCTGGAAGAGACACATATTGCTGGCCAATACCTCATGGGCATTGGGGAAATATACATGCTCACCGACATGTGCTGACATGGCATCCAGGAACTGGTGCAGTACCCTGGAAGCTGATGCCTGTGATATCCCCATCATATCACCAGTTGGTCTCTGGAAGGTACCTGTTGCTAGTATTCTTAGGCCAACACATACCTTGGTTTCCACTGGGATGGGTTCCCCTCTGTTGGTTCTGTGTGTGAGGCGTGGCCTGCACAGCTCAACAATTTGCTGCAGGAGGTCTCTGTCCACTCTATAGCGCTCCACTATCTCCAGCTCATGTAACCCCTGGTAGGTGACCCTGGGCCTGTACACTCTTCTCCGTCTCCTCACTGTGGTTTGTCTGGCAGCATTTGCTTTGTCACCACCCTCAGCAAGTCTCCTATGCCTCCTTATAACAGCTATGGCAGCCCCTAGCATGTTTGGTCTGAGTGCAGCTTTTTCAGTTTTCACTTCTACTAGCTTACTCCTGTCTTGCAGTGTCTCTTGAGAGAAACATACTTCAATGCTGTTTGCAGTGTTTTAAGTGCTGGGCTGGGCTAGTATTCTGCCTGTGTAATTGCCTGCTTCTAATTGTTTTCACCTGCTAGCTCTACCAGTATTCCCTGCTAGCTTCCTACTATTTCTTCTGCTTCCTTTTTCCTCTCTGTTTCCTCAGGGGGGAGCAGTGCACATACCAACGAAAACACGCTCACAGTGGCTACCACGTATGCACACATGCTTACACGGACTAGAATCTGCTTATTCAGGTTAAAACGCACGCACACCAGTGCAAACACGTTAATAGATCTTTACACAAGCTCCTACATGCTTATTCTGCCTTACACGCATGCACTCTGTCTTACTCGCGCCTCCCAGTGCGCACACGTGCGCATGCACGCACAGCAAGAAACTTTGGTGTTGGCCACAGTGTACACCTCCCATTTCTTGACTTTCCCATGCTTATCTGTTGGCACTCCTCTTTTTATGCTGTGTGATTGACATGTTTCACATACCACTTTGCTCCAATGAACTTGATTTCTTCCTGATATTCCCCCCTGTGATGTCACCTATCTCCTACTCTGTTACTCCCCCTTATCTAACTCTTACACTACACGGAATGTGCTCATTTGCTATGTGACAGTGTGATTCACTATCCTACCACTCATTTACATAGGATTGCCTATTAATGCTTAGTTACATGTCTTACACTCAGCTTCCCCCCTTAGCAACCACTAGACGGTGGCCATGTTGTTTTCGGTCTGCAAATCCATGCATTACATAAAACCCACATTTGTGGGTTTCAAACCTTATTTTTATGCCTCATTTAGTGCAGCCCGTTTGCGCGGTGCTGCGCTGCGTTTAAACATCGCCGATCGCCGAAAAAAAAAAGAATTACTTTATTTCATGTTTGCATCAGGTTACCATGCCAATGGCCACATATTTGGCCATTGGCATGCTGACTGCAACATATGCACACTTTATTTGGAGCTGTCATGGCTCCATTGTGTTATTTGCAGTAACGTACTCATTTGTCAACTGAGTACATTTCTGCACCTAACACGACTCTTACACGGGCTGGATTCAGCTTCATGGATCGCTAATCTAACTCATTTGCATGCCTTTCGGCTGCAAGTGAGGTGATTAGCATATCCACGCCCTGCCCATGTAAGAGTCATTTTAGCTGGTCTCTTACATGGGATTTCGGGCTGTTCCTGGATCGTGATGGCATTTTATGTTTGTTAATAGCATTTTTTATTTTTTCCAACTGGGAAGAAGGTGCGTCTCTTATGCTTGATACTCATTGGCTTCAAAACTCTAATGTAATTCTTTCAGGGGCAGGGTTTTCTAGTTTTGATAACTTGCATTTGCCTTTATATTGCTGATAAGTTTTGTAATTTACACATTTCTGAAGAAGTCCTTGGATATTAAGGATGAAAGCGCTAAAATAAAATCGGTTCCATTTTAAGAATTTCACAGTGTTCTGCAGTTTATTTTCCATGCTGTTGAAGTGCGAGTTTTATTTATATATATATATATATATATATATATATATATATATATATATATATATATATTATATATGTGGGATAGTTTGCCATATGTAGACATACATATAGATATATATAGATATCTCTCTCTATCCCTATATGATAGATAGATAGATAGATAGATAGATAGATAGATAGATAGATAGATAGATAGATAGATAGATAGATAGATAGATAGATAGATAGATAGATAGATAGATAGATAGATAGATAGATAGATAGATAGATAGATACAGTATATGGCTGAAAGATAGTTTGCTGTTTCATTGCAGTTGTATGACCATGGATTTAGTATTTATAATTAAGGAAGAGAGCACACAGAGCCCTCCCCCATGTGGAGTGTAGGTGCAAAGTCCCCCCAATGTAATGCAATTAGTGGTGTAGTATATGTATTTCATGTATAGCAGTTTGTATGTATATCTGCTACATTGTTTTTTAAGTAGCTACTGAGTTTTGGATTTTATTTGACAGAGTGTATCTATTTTTTCTCTGGTTGAGTTTTTTTGGGTGGTTCACTCTTGTGAGTGCTTTAGCAAGATTTACTTTTAAGCTCAGCTGGACTCAATGTTGTGTGTGAATGTGTGTGTGTGTATGCATGTATGTGTTAGTGTATATTCAGTGTGTTTTGTTTAATAATGTGTGCATCAGTAACAAGCTTCAGTGATGTAAAATCACACACACACACACACACACACACACACACACACACACACACACACACATACCCACCTCTTTCTCTGTTGTGCATGCCTCTCAACGGTACAGATTTTTGCAGAATGTCCAGACTTTTACTTCATATTTTCAGTCTGATTTTCATAAAATTGTGGTTTTCTGCAAAATCATTGGCTAGTCATTAAAGGCTGAAGTCAGAAAATAATAACAGACATTTAAATTTCAGACTTCATACCCATCAGAAAATTCATGCTAATACAAAATCTGTTATTCTATCAACTTTCTAAATGTTGGTCTTTAATGATTCCATGATTCCATCCATTTTGTTTTCTTGAATTGGGTCAAAAAGCAGATGTCATGTTATCTGCTCTTGAAAAGCCCAGCGGGTTTAGAGAGTGCTTCTGGAGAATAATTATCTCTGACAGACAGTCCTGTGACAGAAAGCAGCAATCAGATTAGAGAGGTGTCATCTTTAACTAAGGACTTTACTTGCAGAAATAGAAATTAGGATTCTTTTTTTTCTTTATCATTTGTACTGACTGTGGTTTAAACTGCATGGCTGAAACAGCAAACTAATGATTCACCTAAGGCACTTGCAAAGGACAGTAGAATAGAAAAGAGTTCAAAGTCATCACAAACCACAGATAATGGCTATATCCTGAATGTATATATATATATATATATATATATATATATATATATATATATATATATAATTTTTGTATCAGTGACTTTTTTAGAGCTGCTGCTTCTGGTGTCACAATTAGAAATAATGGGTAGCTAAGAATCCAGGTAGACAAAAAACAAAAGCCAGCAACTGTGAGCTGTGTAACTAATTTTAATTAGTTAATAAAAATAAAAAACAACAAAAATGAACAGACCGGTTTCGGCTATGGTATTGACCTAGCCTTCATCAGCTAAGAATCCAGCCTTTTCCTAATGATAAAAAAGCCTTGATAAGTTGTTTCTTTTTGGATCACCATCACTGAAGGTTCTACAACAGCTAGAGGACAAAAGTATATCAATTAAGTATCACAGAGATGTTTCACTCACCAAACACAAGAACAGACTATCTTTCAAAATACTAGAAATTTTACAGGTATGAAATCAGACAGTAGCAGGATCATGCTGAGGCTTTTTCAAAAGAAAAAAAAAACAGAGATGGAGTGTGAGGAGGAAAAACAGCCAAGTATTCTGCCTCTATAGGACATCACCTTCTTCATGCAGTTATGAGACAGAACATCTGCACTACATGTCCTTTAACCTTGATAGTGTACTGCAAATAAGAGGCAGATTTTCTTTTTACATAGATCAAGCTCATCTAATAACATCAGGCTAGTAAGTTACAAAGGTAGTGTTAACAGTGTGCACAGAAAAGTCTGTAACAATTTTGAACCAAGCTCCATCACTTTTATTCCAAAGCACCACATTCCCTTGGCCACCTTGGCCATATGCCAGTGTTCTAATACACTAATTTCTAGCCAATTGAATAGCTTCCAGATCCAGAATAAGGAGTACAAAGAAAGAACTACAGTAGTGTAAACTACTGGACCTGTTGAACCTGAACAAGTTTACAAAAGCAAAAAAAGTCCATGATGCCAACTCTTTCTTCCCCTTACAGCAGTATGACTTTCTATTGATTCTAGACATACCATATACCTGTCATCACATCCCAGTTTTAAAGTCACCCAGGTAATTTCTTTGGCTCACAGTGTGCAACACCAATTTTTAATTTAATCTCTTTCTTTTGTTTTTTCCACTGTGTCTAGAATAGTTACAAAAATGTCTTGCTCCACTATTTACATTTCAGGCACTGAAAGAAGTTCAGCTGTTATCTGTATCAGGACGAATAACTAATAAAAGCAAAGTCTGTGGGGACATTGAATTATTCCTTAAAATAAACTCTGTGCTTTCTCCTTCTTCTCTGCCTTTCCACAATACAAAAAAAAAGAAGTAAAAAATAATTCTCCCTCAAGTAAACTGACTTTCAGGGACAGATTTTGTATAAAACTTGTATTCCTGTATTATTTATTTATTTCCTTGTTTTTATTTACACTATGCAAATGCTTATTAAATAAACATGTCACAGTTGAGGAAAAAGAAACATTAATATCTCAAAGCAGAATAAACAATACAGTTTTCGATAAAAAGATGCAAACATTCCAAACCTGGCATAGTAAAGATATATTAAAAATATGATATTAAAACCAATTGTGAAAGTCAAATATGGCACACCTATTAAGATTCAAGAAAACTGTTATGAACAGGAGGTATTTTAGGAACATATGAAACAAGGTTTCTGAGTTACAGGCTGTAATCAGAAGAGGTAGTTCATTTCAAAGGACTGGTGTCAAGTAAGCAGGGAAAAGTTATGCAGATAATATGAGCCAGGCCTTTGGAACAACTAATAACCCCTGCCCTGTTGAGCACAGAGCCTGGCTGGAATGTAAAACATCAACAGGTCTTTCAAGTAAGTAGCACCTAAATCATATAGGGCTCTATAAATTAGTAATAAGATCTTAGAAACTGATCTGGGAGTGGCAGGCAGCTACTGCAATTCTGAACAAAATTAATAATGCAATTACAAGAACTATTCATTAACCACAGTATTGCATTTTTAGAATTTTGGACTCTTTGCTGTCATACCATATCGTGATCTTAGAACTGTAGGTAGAAATCCAACCAAGAAGATGCAAAGCCTGAATAAGCAAATTCTACAAGATGGAATAATGTTCTGGATGCTTGTAATATTCCCCTTTCTCCATACAGGATTAAAATTATGGAATCTTTCAGTCTTACCATGAAAAAAGTCGCCCACTGGACAGAAAAATCATTATATTACTTGGAGTTTATATCCATTATTGACCTAATAGTTCTTGTTATGTTCCAAACGCAAAAAATGCAGTCATGTATAAGGAATTCCTGGAATCAAAACGACCATCCATTCTATTCCAGCCTTCATCTGCCATCTTTAATAAAGACCTTACAGTGGTGTATTCATCATCTACTGTGAGAGTAATTATCCCATCCCTTCCCCCATTAACATACTGGAAGTTGATCACACATCAGATTATGTTCTCAGCCCATCACAGAAAACAAGAATAAATGTATATGGGTATTATCAGAGGTTCATAGGTTCATAGGTTAGTACTAGGCTATCAGCCCTAGGGCCTATACAAGCCTAGCCATAACAATTCCCTGAATATTTCTTCCCACATTATTTACTTTCCTGGACCCCTGTCTGGCAGAGGCGACTGATCCCCCTGGGAATTCCTTTCTCTCATCAATTCTCAAGGTTCCTCTTGAAGAGGTCAAAGACTCTACTCTGCTTGACATGAGAGCAATCTGATCAGGAGTGGGAGTCTCTGGGTCAGAAATCTATCCCTCAACATATTCAGTTTTGTTTATTGTTCCAGCATCCCTGGGCGTGTGTGATGGGGGATTGTGATTTCTTTAAGTGTAGCATGTCCAACAGCTCTGGGTTTTAAGCTGGCCTTGTATCTTAAGCAGAGATGTGAAGAGGTAGTGAGCGAGCGACAGGAGATAGCTGGTGTTTAGGCGATGTCATCTTTTTAATGGCTGGAGTTTTTAGGTCTTTTTTAGTAGGGCATCTTCTTTAGTTCCAGTTGTTTTTTATGTCTTGATTTAAGATAATGAGGAGGGAGTTACATGGACAATGGGGGGTCTATTGACATACCAAATGAATATATTCTACTGGCATGAAGGAACTTGCAGACAATCAGTCAAATAAAGATTGTGCATATTCTGACAGACAGTACGTATGTTGATATGGTTGGAAAGTCAGTCTTTTAGAGAAACAACTCAAAGAAATGGGGAAGGACATCAAAACCAAAATAACTTTTCTGTCAGTCTGGAAGTATTTGTGGTTGGTGACAATTTACTAAAAAACAGATGTGAAGAGTAGAGATGACAGAATAATAAGACAAACTACTAAAGAATGAATGAGAGAGGAAGACACAACAAATTTAAAGGATGATATCTTTCTCTGACAGGTGAATTGGAGTATCCCAGGGTCAATAACAAAAAATGTGAATAAGCAGTTATAGGACTACAGAGTACAGCAGGCTGGGAGAGTTATCTGAGGAAGAAACAGAGATGTGGGAAGTGGTGAATGAAAGCAACATCTTGTTGTCTTGACATAATAAAACATCCATTCAGCTCTGGAAATGAATAAGTAGAAAGAGGAAAGTCAAAAGCAGGAGGGGAGTGTTCTGTTATCAATAAGTAAAGTAAGTAATCAGATCGGGGGAAAATTCTTGCTGACTGAAAGTCCAAAGACAGCCCTGATCCTTAAACTAGTGAACATTAAAACAGAATATGAGAACTGAATCCTAATTCTGTGTTGCAGTATTTCAAGGAAAAGTACCATAAGTATAAGGGATGCAGCTCCACGTGTCAGGCAGTAGTTTAAGTGTATAACAGTGAGTTTCATAGTTTGCTTTATATATATATATATATATATATATATATATATATATATATATATATATATATATATATATATATATATATATATATATATATATATATATATATATATATATATAATTTTATTATTTGTGAGACACATTCATTTTTGAAGTATCATAACACTACACTGAGCCTCACCTTTCCAGTAGTGAAACATGGAAAACACTTTCCATGGGCTAAAATTGAAGATAAGCACTGAGACTAAGAAGAAGTTAGGAAACATGAAGTGACGGTTAGAAAGATCAAGATGAAAACAGGTAGAAAACACATAAGTGGAAGCAAAAAAGGGAAGAAGGTACATACACAACTTTAAGGACATGAGGGATAGAAAGAAGGTTAAAAAATCCAGAGAATGGAAAGACAGTCAATGTAAAACATAAACAGGACCCTGACAAGGCAAAAATTCTCAGCATGTTTTATGCTTCAGTTTTCAAGAAAGAGACAGATGGGGGATGACATCAGGTTAAGGGGAGAATATTTACCTAACAATATAACTTTGGGAGAAAGAAGACTACAGAAAGGGAGATTAAGGAATTCAGGGAAGACAAGTCACAAGGCATTGATAGCATACTTCCCTAAGGAAGTTTGCTGGAGTGTGATTGATTCCAATAACAGATTATGAGAATGGAACTGAGAAGAAGAAACTCACTAGCTTCACCTATATGGCTTTATTAACAGTGGAGACATTGTTAAGGTAAAGCCTGGATGAATTCTTAAAGGAAAGGAATGGAGACATTGTTAAGGTAAAGCCTAGATGAATTCTTAAAGGAAAGGAAGTGACAAATAAAAATAACAGTTGTATGTCTATGGGCCTTGTCATTTCTTCTTGATCCAATGCAGTGACTGAATATGCTGGAAACTGACAAAGGGATGAGGTACACCACCATTTTAGGAGATCCTTTTCATTCAAGTCCACAAAGGAGAATGATTCCATTTTGTTAATTTGAAAGCTGAATGTGGCAATAGTGTTTTGTCTGCCTTCAGCATACTTTCTATAATCTTTTTTTTCAATAATCATTTTTTTAATACTTTCTACAATCTATTTCCTTTCTGTCATCTCCGTTCTCCACCTAGTCACTTCCTTTCTAAATGCTCATATGGATTAATTCTCCATTATCCATTTCATAAGTAAATTCCACTCTGTGAAGAATTACTTTTCAATATGCAAGAATTTGTTGTCATATAATCGCTTACTTTTGATTTATCACCAGACCCTTTAATTCCCCTCTAGAGTTATGCTTTCACAGTACTCAGACATTATGTTTGCAGCCACACACTGCATCACATCATCTCTGCTTGCTTTTAAAGAGACACAGTTTTGTATCTATTTCTTTCAACAATCTGATACATCTCTCCTTGAGTTGTGTCCAGAATTGAGCACAGTGCTGTAGGCAAGACATTACTAATATCTTATAGAGATGCGGCACTACTGAAAAGGAGGTATCCCTCAGCAGTCATTTATGAGCTAACTGCTGTTTGTCATCTTTATTTCTGATATTGTGAGGGGCATTGAGATGGTATTCAACATTTTTGTAGATGAGTTAGAAGGGATATCGGCTTATGAAGGAAAGTGCCATAAAGAAAAAGATAACTTCAATTGTCAGAACAAACAGTAAAATAGCTAATAAATTTCAGTGCAAGAAAGTTCAAGACAGAATACCAGTGGAGAGCAGTTTGGGGTGTGGGAGTAGTAAGCACAGTAGCACGATGTGTTAAATGACCTCAGAGTTTTCACAACTACAGAAACAAACCAGCAGATGCAAAGGTTAAAATAAGGGGCTGGCGCTAATAACATGATATGATATATCCTAACAGAAATACACTCAAGAAGCTTTGAAGTTTTGTTACCACAAATTTCTTGGCAGGTCAAAGACTGAAATTGTGTATAGTCCTGATGACTCTAGAAGAAGAATATCAACCAAGCTAACATAGACAATCTGGAAGAAAGCCACCACAGTCATATGGGGAAGCCTGAAAATAAATAAGAAAAGATTGATGGATGTGAAGCATTTTACACTGGAACAAACTCAGAACAGGAGACATGAACGGAGTCTGTAAGATTATGATGAAGCAATACGGTAGCGGCATACATTTAAGGAGAAAAGATGGTGAAAGGAGAAAATTGTGAGCACAAGCTCAAGGCTAGACAACAAAAAAGACTGCCTTTTTGAAAGAACTGTGGACAAGTAGAGCAAATTACCAAAAGAAATAGAGGATTGCAAGACCGTATATGCATTCAAGAGTGACTAGAGAAAGGTGCAAGGAATGGTTTATTATAAAACAATATCATGTAAAATGACAGACAACATGGGCATGTATTTTCTTGTCAGTCATGAATACATAATTTACTAAAATTGTTTCTAGCTTTGCTTACACAGTATCTTACCATCTTGTGTTAAAATTCTTAGTGGTGAGACCTAAATGAAACCTTCCAAGGTGTTACTCTGTAACCAAGCTAACAAAGGTAGACTTGTAAATAGCGATGCTGAGTATTTACTCTCAAACTCATCCAGCAGAGCCATGTCTTTAGTACCACTTATCCTCCCACTAGGAAACAACAATGGTTCCAGGCAGAAGGTGTTACCCAACCATTACTGTCAAAGCTCTTAGAAAAATGTTCATACAGCATGGGCTAACATCAGGGAGTCAGGTGACTGTCAGAGTATGATTCGTCCACATCGACTGCAGATGAAAATGGTGCCACTCACAGTAATCAGTCATATACATGTTCACAGATCCACTGACACATTTTCCCTGTAACAAACCCCTCCCCTCCCACACACATATGCACTCATAAACATACACTCACATATCTTCATAAAAAAACAGTCTGCACTACTTACCTGTTCTTTTCTTTCTGGAACGGGAACTTCTTTTACTACATTTTAGGTAACTGGAGAATCCACAGCAGAAGCACCCAGAGCCGGATCAGGATCAGATGAGGCCCTATGTGGGTAATTGATCAGGGCCACCTCACAACAGATCCCCTTCCCGCAGCACCTCCACCAGCCATTCAAGATTCACATTACTTGGCTATTTCTCCTGCCTTACCTTAAACACTGTTCAAACCTATCAGCGTGCATAAGATTTTCTTCTTCACTTCTACAGTGATTAAAGTTTTATACCACAAATACTGATAGACATTTGCTACACAAAACAACACATACATACACACACACACACATGCACACACACACACACACACACACACACACACACACACACACACACACACACACACACACACACACACACACAGACACACACACACAGACACACACACACACTCAAACACGCACACACGCACACACACACACACACACACACACACACACACACACACACACACACACACACACACACACACACACACACACACACACACACACACATCAGTGCAACTGCTGATAGTGCTGTAATTACTTAGCTGTTCATTTTTTCCGTACACACCAAGGGAAGTGTCAAGTCTCTGTAAATGCTACATCTGTTATGTTTGATACTTTTATTACTTTTTATGTGCCTGCTAATGTCTGTATTTCAGTCATGTTTAGAGTGCTGAGACTGTAACCAAGATGAAGACAATCTGTTTTTCTTTCATCCATGCTTCACAGTGCTTTGTTAAGTTACAGTGAAGACAATTGCCTCTTTTTTTCAGGCTTTTCCAGAATATCAAATTAAAAAATAAAAATAATCAGGAAATAATCTACCTACCATTGAAAGTCTTCTATCCTGGGTATCCACTACTTTCAAACAAGAAACTATAGTGCTACTTGACTTCAACTTAGACTGGCTATCCTGCTCATCTGACAACCCCTCCAATTGTTATCATTTATTCAATTTCACTCAGACTATAAACTTCCCAACTAGAATCAATAAACACACTAAGAAAGAATCTATTCTAGACTGGATACTAACCAATAAGCCCAACTTTGCCCACTAGTGTGGGTTCCTCTCCGATTCTCTTAGTGAGCACTCCCCTACCTTTCTTCTAAGGAAACACATTCACTCCCCCTGTAATTTAATTTTCAAACACATACACAACAAAAGAAATTTTTCTGCTACCAACCTAAATTCCCTACTTCAAAACTGCAACTGGTCACCTATAAAATCACTCCACCTTGACCAAGCTGTACAATATTTTAATGATACCTTCCTCAACATCCTTAATAACCTCACTCCAACAAGACAAATTTGCTCCAAAGCCAAAAACCTACATTGGATAACCAAAAATGCTAAATACCTCATTAAACAAAGGGATAGAGCCTGGACTGCTTATCAAACCTCCAAAACCTCAGAAAACCTTAGCTCTTACAAAACACTAAGAAATCTAACTAAGAAGCAAATATTATCTGACAAAAAATCTTATTTTCTAGCTAATCAGCAAAAACACATAAATGACCCACAAACATTTTGGCAAAACCTTAGCTACCTCCTCAGCCCTGGCAAAACCTTTACCCCTGCACCATCTACAACAAATAGCAGTGAATGTATAGCATCCCAATTTAACTCTCATTTCATTACAACTACCGCCTCACTTTTAAACAATAACAAATCTAACCAACCCCTTACAGTGCCTACTTCTACTAACTCTAAACCAAACTACTTCTCTTTTAAACCTATACAAGCCTCTTATATCAAAAAACTCCTATTAAAACAAAAACCTACCTGTCTAGCAGCTGACTAACTCCCTAGTTTGTTTGTTTGTGTCTTTCGGCATTTCTCGGTTAGGTGTCGCCACAGCGGAACTCCGGTCCGCTAACTCCCTAGTGACTTCTTAAAAACTGCTGCAAGCTCCATCGTCTATCCTGTATTTATACTAATTAACATCTTGCTTAGTAACAATGACTTGTACCTCATAGTTGTCCTTGAAATGTATTACCAAGTTCTTTTTCAGGTTGATACCAATCTTCCCTGCTAATTTACAGTTTAGTCTGCACAAATGATTAGGAAATGATTGATACCAGCCAGCCGGGGTGGGAGGTTGGCTTAATGGTTAAGGTGTTTACCTTACAGACACAGGGTTTGTTTCTCACCTGGGATAATTGGCTAGACTTAAAGTGGCCCACAAGGGCACTTAGCCTAGTACTAATCTATGAACCTATGAGCCTATTCCATCGCAGAACAATATGTCCCCATACTAAGGAAAATATCCCATATCATCCCCCTCCACAAGGGAGGCCCATCTAAAGATCTCTCTAATTATTGGCCTATTGTCATTCTCTCACCCTTACCCAAAACTTAGAGAAATGTATCCATAAGCAGCTCCTAGACCACCTCACTACAAATAACCTCTTATCTAGTTCACAGCATGGCTTCCATCCAAAACACAGTACCTCCACAGCCCTCATAAGTTTCACTAACTACATTAACCTCCTCAAAAACAATGAACAACTAGTCTCTACTATATTCCTAGATATGTCCAAAGCTTTTGATACGGTATCCCACCAACTACTACTCAACACTCTAGCCTCCTTCAACCTCAACTCTTCAGCTCTCAACTGGTTCTTTAGCTACCTTACTAATCAACAACAGGCAACTAAATGGGATAATAAACTCTCCACACTCCTCCCAGTCTCCGTTGGGGTTCCTCAGGGTTCCATCCTTGGCCCTCTCCTTTTTATTATATTCAAAAATAGTCTAAGCACTGCCACTAAATCTGCTTCTATCATTCAATATGCTGACAACGCTACTCATATTTGCTCTGCTCCCACACCCCAAGAACTCCAAGATAAACTGCAAAAGTCATTTCTAGATATTGAAAATTACCTAAATAACCTTCACCTCATCCTAAACCCAAACAAAACAAAATTATTGATCTTCTCTAACAGAAAATCTAAAGCAAAACCACCTCCCCTCTCCATCTTCTCCACTAATTACACTAACTACTTGGCATCACAATAGAAAACAACCTAACATTCAGTAAACACATATCACTCACAATTAAGAAAGTTCACATTAAACTTGATGGTCTATATAGGGCCAAACCTTCCCTTACTCAAAATGCCAGACTAGCCACAGCCAGATCCCACCTCCTATCTACTCTTCTCTGCTGTTCTAAACTTTTCTGTAACCTGCGCAAGTCAGATTTACATCTACTTGATTCCTGCTATAACAAAATAGCAAAATGTGCTGCTAATATACCCAACAGGACCCATCATTGCCTTGCTCTTCAAAAATTACACTGGCTTGAATCTCTCAATCTGTTATTGGTCAATCAGCTCACCACTGCCCACTCTATTATCCACAAACCTGAAAACTGCCCTGCACTCTCCAACCTAGTGCAACTAAATACCAACCACAGGACCCTTAGATCATTCGATAAACTTATATTCAAAGTTACAAAGTCCCATAATTACTTTGGTGACTCTCTTTTCTCCTTCAAAGTAGCCAAACAGTGGAACCTATTACCCCAGAATATCCTAAAAACACAGATCATCATAGCTTCAAAAAACTCCAAAAGGAATACCTTACTCAACAATGGCTATGCTTCTGTAATACTCCTGGCTAGTTTCTCATCCCTTCGATCAAATGTTTTTTATTCTGCTATCTTTTTGTCTTACTTCTTCCAAATGAAAATGCCACAATGGTTTTTAGTTATATGCATAATGAGTTTCATATTATAGTAAGGCTTACGAAATGTAATGTTTTCTGTTTTACATTCCTCTTTTGTAAATTGTGATTGTTGGCAACTGTCAAACTTTTTGTATATTGTTTGTAAATCTTTTAAAAATGTTTGTAATCTTTTTGTACTATTGTTATGGAGCTTATCTCCCTGGGTCTCTGCTAAAAATGGGCTACTTGCCTAGCCAGACTCTATACGGTTAACAAATTTAAAATAAATAAAATAAATAAATAACTATAAATCAATATTCATTTCTAAGCCATCAGCATTCATTCTCCAAAAGAATGTCATTCACCGTTCAGCTCATTTTCTGAACACACAATCGCTAACCCTTATTACCCAACTGATTTCAGATAAGCTGAGATTCTAACTAATCAATGTACAGTATCTGAGGAACTAATCTGTAGAGTTATTTAATTTGTCACAATTATTTTTTCACAAAAACATGATGTACAAGAGTGCTAAACTGTATAAAGTTTTGTGCATTAGATTTTATATGTTATGTTTATTTCAATTTCTGCCTTTAGTGTTTTTCTAAAAGCAAAGAGCAAATATTGCATTATTGCACTCCAAGTTTCATCTGTTTTTCTCTGAATTTTCCTTCTTACTGACTGATTGTAAGAAAGTGACTAGCAAGAAGAAATAAACCTCTGTATTCTGACTGTAACTATTCTAACATGATTTATATATGCCACATTAGCAGCTTCTATCAGTAAGATGTGCACAACTTGTTTGTATAAAAATGTATATCCTATCGCTAGGGACGGCTTGCACCTGTCACCCCTGGGCTTTCAGATATTGGCAAAGGCTCTTGCTACCCCCATAGTGCCTTTTTTAGGCAAGTCTCAAAAGAAAAAAACACCTCCATAGATATCACAAGGGATAAGAAACTAAGAGTAATGATACTCAACGCCAGAAGTCGAAACCTCAAGATGCATGCACTCGAAACTCTCCTTAGCATGGAGAACATCGATATCTGTGCAGTAACAGAAACCTGGTTCAGGGCTCCCGAGAGCATCCCAGCACTACCAGGTTATACCTCATACCATGCTTTTCGGCCCCAAAACTTGGACCGAACCACAAAAAGAGGGGGAGTATCGATATTCATCAAAGATACCCACACCTCCAAGTTGGAGGCAAAGCACGAAGCATCAGAGACTATCCATGTGCAACTAACAGTGGGTAAAACTGCCTTCCAGTTTATAGCCTGCTACAGACCACCCTCCCAAACCCAGGAACCCCACTCAGCCTTTCTGAGAACACTGGAAAATATGAAGGTCTCTCCAAACACCATTATATTGGGCGACTTCAACTACACAAACATAGACTGGGAGCATTACTCTAGCTCCAACACCCTAGCCCAAAGGTTCCTAGAATTTATAAACTCAAATGCTATGGAACAACTTGTTACCACTCCCACAAGAGGGGAAAACATACTGGACCTGATCATCACCAGCATGGGGACTCTATGCTCCAGACCAAAAGTGTATCCTCACTGGTAAGATCAGACCATAAACTAATCTCACTGGATATTCACATCCCAACCCCACCCACTGCCCAGAAAACCACAGTGAAAAACTTCTCTAAAGCAAATTTCACACTCCTCAAAACCGAGGTGGAATCCTTCAAAACCCCCGGGCCTGTGGAAAATACGGCCCAGACCGCAGAATCCTTGAACACCTTCAGGAATGCATGGATCATGCGATCCCAAATAAAACCAAGACCCAATCCTCCAAAGGCAGACGTCCTGTCTGGTGGACCCCAGCCATAAACAAACTATACAATAGAAGGAGGAAGCTACTAAATGATAGAGCAAAATCCCAAAAAGGGAAGGCATCACTGATCAGTATTAGCAAAAAACTATGAGCACTCATAAAATTGTCTAAGGCCAGCTTCGAGAGAAAAATTGCACAGGACACTAAGGATAATCACAAGGCTTTCTTTAGTTATGTTAGGAACCTAGGTGGTAATTCCCAGATATGCTCAGAATTAGTCCAAAATGACAAAAAATACACTGAACCCACAGACATTGCCAACATCCCAGCTGACAGGTTCAGCGCAAACTTCTCCCCTCCCCACCAAAAGGGCAAATATCTATCCCAGCAGAGTGCTGCCCCCCTGACATCTCAGATGCTCAGGTAAGAGCCGCCCTCTCCAAAGCAAAAACACAGCATCAATGGGACCAGACGGTGTCCTGGGCTGTGTCCTACATGAACTCCAAGAAGAGCTAAACCCAAACATAAAACTACTGTTCAATCTCAGCCTTACTACATGATATGTGCCCAAAGAGTGGCGTACAGCAACAGTGGTCCCTCTCCATAAAGGTGGTGCCTCAACGGATCCTGGAAACTATTGCCCCATAAGCCTGACTAGCTTGGTCTGCAAAGCTATGGAAAGGATCATCATGGACCTCATAAATAAAGATATTGGGGACCTACAGACACTGGATCTTACCCAGTTCGGCTTTGTTAAGGGCAGATCCTGCCTCTTAAACCTGGTTGATTTCTTTGAAACAGTCACCAAGGCCATTCACGAGGGGAAGGTGGTCCACACAGCCTACCTGGACCTCTCAAAAGCCTTCGATACAATACCCCACTTGGGCATTATAGATAAGCTCACCAGCTTAAATATAAACCCCTATGTCACTAGATGGATTGCAAACTGGCTCAAGGACAGAACCCACATGGTTAGAATTGCTGGAGCCATGTCAGACTCCAAACCAGTTACAAGTGGTGTCCCACAAGGCTCAGTCCTGGGACCTCTCTTGTTCAGTATATATTTCTCGGAGGTACAGGCCAACACGGAAGGACTGTGGCTGACCAAGTTTGCAGATGACTGCAAACTGGGCGCCATAATCGACTCTCCAGCCGACACAAGCATCCTCCAAAAGGGCCTCATAGAAACAGACAACTGGTGCCAGAGCCATGGCCTCAAGCTAAATGCCAAAAAGTGTATAGTCATCCCCTTTGGAAAAAATAAAGTGCCCACAAATTACCACATAGGTGGTAATCCATTAAGTACAGAAGACGTAATTAGGGATCTGGGGACCCAAGTTGATAGCAATCTCTCATTTGACAACCACGTGGCCAAAGTGGCTAGAAAAACATTTTATATAGCCCACCTAATCATGAAGGGATTCACATCTAGATCAGGGGAGGTCATCGTGCCTCTTTACTCATCCCTCATCAGGCCCATAATTGAGTACAATGCCCCTTTTGGGATGTACCTTACCAGACACCTGCAACAACTGGAAAGACCCCAAAAGTACCTCACCAAGAGGATCAAAGGGCTCAAACAGATGCCATATGCTGCCCGGTTAAAGAAACTCCAGCTCTACTCAGTGGCATACCACCTGTTCAGAGGCGATCTGTGCCTGACATATAAAGCCATGTCCAACCGGAATTAATGGACATGCTGCACCTCAGAAAATCCAAATCCCATTGAGCTACGCTCGAGAGACTTGAACCTCAGCACTGAAATAAATAGGACATGCTGGAGGGACAGATTCATAACCCAGAGGCTCCCATCACTCTGGAATAAAATCCCAGTCCAGGTTAGGCAGAGTCCCTCATTGACTCTCTTCAAGAGGAATCTTGATGAGTGGATGGGAGATCATAGGTTTACCCCGGGTATCACTTCTGTGTCACTGTTAGACAGAGGCACAGTATACTAACCTCGAAAAAGGGCATAACAAAATAAATTTAAAATGGGTGGCGAAAGCCAAACATATTCTGGCTAGGCTTATAAATGCCCTAGGGCAGATAGCCTAGTATGAACCTATGAACCTATGAACTGTCCTACAGTTTTAAGAACATCTTCATTTTGTCTAAAATGTTGTGCTATCACTGATAAACTTCTAATTTCTATCAAGGTAACAGGAATTAAAAGTGTAAAATAGTATCTGAGGTAAATTATAATGTTCTGCCACCAACTCGTGAAAATAATGATAAACTTATAAAAATATAAAAATACCAGGAAAGAACAGACCAGGATCCACACAATAGATTGATTTCGCGCTTTCGTCTTTTAATAAAAACTTCATCAGAATGACAATCAAGCTGAAGCTGACCCTATAAATACACACCCTCTTACAATTAACATAATATATTAGTGACATCACAATACAATTTAACCTAAAAAACACACTTTGATGTTCCATAATTGCATGCACAATAAATAACTAACTACATAGATTAAAACCATATACTTGTAAACATCTACACACAAACATCATCATATAGTCACTATAAATACAAAAAAAATCATAAAATGTTAATACATGAATTTATATATAGCCTTCTGCTTTTAATCTAAGAATAGAACTAATAGATGTATTGCTATTTAAACCTGGTTTTTGTGTTGCATTAGTTCTCAGCTGCCACCTGAGTTCCCTAGCCTCCAGATAGTCGTTAAGGGGTCCACCTCTATCCCCCGATGTGACTTGTTCAATAACTGAAAACTTGAAACTGTGCCCTTCATGGTTTTTAACGTGGACAGCCAAGATGTTCTTTACGTCTTGTTTTTTAATATCATAAAAATGCTGGTACACTCTACTTCTAAGAGCGTTGATCGTCTTCCCTGTATAAAAACAAGGGCACTGGGTGCACATCGTTAAATATACAACCGCCTTACTGCTACAAGAAAATTTATTTTTATATGCAAATTTCCCATAGTTTGGTATACAAATTTCACTACCTTTGATTATATGTTGGCATTGTAAACAAAACCCACACTTGTACATACCCCTAGTGCCAGAACAAACCTCCTGTGATCTTTCCATCATATTTTTAAAAGTTGTATCCTTTTTGTACACGATATTGGGCACTGTTCCCACTATATCTAGGTAGTCCTTACTAGTAGTAAATAAATTCCAGTTGTGTTGGATAATTTGTCTGATGCCTGTAAACTGCTTATTATATTTGAAAATAGCGGCTCTACTAAAAGCTTTAGACTCAATTCTGGCTTCCCCTTCATGAGGAGCATCAAGGCCTTTACCTAATAATGGGAAAAAATGTCCATTTTCCCTCTTAGTGACTACCTTCTCTAGTGTATTGTCCACAAAGTCTAAGGGGTAGCCCCTACTTACCAACATACCTGTAAGAATATGGATTTGATCTAGAAAATCACGGTAATCTGACACCATCCTTGCCAGTCTAACCCCCTGCCCTTTTACCAATGACTTTTTCAGATGTAAAGGATGGAAACTACTAAAATGCAGAAGTGTGTTAGAGTATGTAGGTTTCCTAAAGATGGTAGTCTCAAAACAATTATCCAGTTTATTTTTACTGATGGTGATATCTAAGTAGTCTATCCTATTGTGGGAAATGATATGTGAGAATTCAAGGAAATCTGTACTTTCCTTAATGAATGAAAGGAATTCTTTAAGTACATCCTCGCTGTTGTTCCATAGGCTCACTATGTCATCCAGATAGCACCCATAGTAATTCCAATACTTTGCAAAGGGGCTAGTAAAGATGAATTCCATTTCCCAATACGCTAAAATGGTGTTGGCAAACATAGGGGCACAAGTGGCCCCCATAGCTACTCCTTTACATTGTTTGAATAACTGTTCTTCAAAGACAATAATATTAGTGTCTAAAATTAGTTCCATGAGACTCCTAATAGTAAAAATATGGTCATGTGGCAAATCAGTGTATTGACAAAGGAACAAGTAAAACCATTCAATACCAGTACTGTGTGGAATTACAGAAAACAAGTCTTTTACATCAATTGTCACAAAAATCAAACTTCGTTATACATATTCTTGTTAATCTTCCTCAGTAAATCCCATGAATATTTCACTATCCAGTTGCAATTAAAAAGAATGTTTTTAGTTGTAAATCTAAAAATTTAGCAATAAAATATGTTTTAGATGCTTTTGCATCAAGTATAGGTCTAAGGTGGGGTTGATTAAATCCTTATGTAATTTTGGTATACGCCTGAGATCCAGAAACAACAGAGGGGGAACCCATCCCAGTGGACACGAAGGTATGTGTAAGCTTGCGAATACTAGCCACAGGTACCTTTCAAAGGCCAACTGGAGATATAATGGGGATCTCACAGGCATCAGCATCCATGGTATTACACCAGTTCCTGGATGCCATGTTACCACATGCCAATGAGCATATATACTTCCCCCAAACTCAGGAGGAGTTGGCCAGCAATATGCGTCTCTTCCACCATGTGGCACACTACCCGGATGTACTGGGTGCAATAGACTGCACGCACATACATATCAAGTCACCACCTGGTGAGCATGGTAGGCGCTACGTAAACTGCAAGGGATACCACTCCATCAACTGCCAGGTCGTGTGCAATGCCCAGGGCATTATCATGGATGTATGTGCTGGCAGCCCTGGAAGCTACCATGACTCCCACATCTGGCATGCCTCACAGCTGTATCAGTCATTTGTCAGGGTGGACATCCCACATGGCCACCTTGTGGGGAATACTGGCTATGCACTGGAGCCATGGATGATGACTCCCATAAGAAATGCACACACACCCATGCAAGAACGCCATAATGAGGCACATGCACAAACCAGAATCATCATAGAGCATGTGTTTGGGATGCTGAAATCATGGTTCCGTTGCTTGGACATATCTGGTGGAGCCTTGCAGTACTCTCCAGGCATGTGTGCCCACATCTTCATAGTATGTGCCAAGCTACATAATATGACCCTGCGGAAACAGCTGCATCAGGGACATAATGGTGAAGGCCCTCACAGCCCACCACAATTACCAAAGCCATCAAAGGCACAGAGGGATTCAGACCACGAACACCCTGTGCCAGCCCCAGTAGGCAGACGGAGGCATGCCCAATATGTCCACGCCTTGGCAAAGAGGGAACGTATAGCACATACACTGACAGTGTAGGCCCCTATGGACTGACACACCTCTCCACCTGCACACACAGTAAACTGGATGGCACACACACACAACCACCTGCAAATTGTAATGTATAGGTAGCCTACTGTGTGAATCCTACATAGGCAGCCCTCAACCATTGCACACACAACAGCTATTGGAACAAGGAATGTCAACACCTGAACAGTACATGCACCTAACAGCATATGTTGATACTCTATGTATAGGTTCCTAGGTACATCGGTAGGTACAAGCCCGATTGTCAGAGGCCATTCATCAACCGAGGCAAACAGTGTCTGCTGTCGCCACCACATTGATTAACCAACTGTCCCTCAGTGGAGCAGAGCCAATTGCGGGATCCATGTGTGTAATAACTGTTCCTCACACACTCTGCATGGATTCCCTGGTGTGTTAATGAGGGGCTCGATATAATGTAATCAGGGATGTAGTGGCAAAGCATGGGGTGTACCCATGACAGGTATCTGTCACCTCAGCATGCTCCACCTATGGTTGTGTGAAGGTGTAGAACATTATAGTGTGTGGCTCACTGTGACATACATTCGCAATGCTGGAGCACATCCATTAAACATCACTTGGACATACAATTAATAGGTCTCATCCATATGTAAACTAACTGAGTTACACATTTGATTGCAGTATGGAGTAACAGCCATAGTACAGTCCACATACAAAACACCGTAACATGTGTACAAATCCCAGATGCCCAAGTGGTAAATGCACTGACTGTCGTACATGTTCCTGGTTCCACGTCCTGCAAGGGACGTTACGTAATCCCAAAGGCATGAATAATGGATGTTGGATGTAGGTCATCACATCAGGTTTAGCACATGTTAGCAGGATTATGCGTTGGCAAGTGCTGGTAAGTGTCATTTAAACATGACTATACGGATATGCCCGAAACAAGTCTAAGCTTTGCTGAATATCGCGCAGATCACGGTGAACGATGTCCAGAACAGGTGAAACTAGCATTATTCAACCCTGTACTAATAGTGCCTGCTCTAAATGACCACTGCCAGGAGTAGAACCCGCAATCATGTACACAATCACCTAACACTAAGCTACCCGAGATGTATCAACGGCAGGTGTGTATTGTGACAGGTTAAAACACAAATGTGCGGAGTCCAGGAAACAGCATACACTGCCATGTCCACAATGAAAGGTGTGTTCTCCCTCTCACTCTCTCTCTCTCTATATATATATATATATATATATATATATATATATATATATATATATATATATATATATATATATATATATATATATATATATATATATATATATATATATATATATATATATTAAATAGAGATAGAAAGGGTGATAGAGAGATATATGTTGATATATACAGATTCACCTATATCTGCAAATATATAGATAGGTCAATGACATGTACACAACCATGGAGGTACAAATAATTAGGATACTGCCAGCTATCGAATGTGTCACATACCGACACGCATAATCCCGAGGCTTGAAGACCGAAAGACCACAGTACCGGAACACTAGAACCACGTGTAATATTATCATGATGTTAAGGGACATTTAGTTATCGCTGCCGGTGCTGCGGTCCAGGTAGGTACTGTGTTCAGCTGTGTTTGTGATTGCTGTAGTCTGTGTATGTGTGTGTTGAGGGTGCCATGTGCATTTCCATGGGACTGTAATGTGTGTGTGTATGTTTGCATCGTGTGTCTGTTAGTGCTAACTCGGAAGTAGATCATTACGGTAGGTGTGTTCATAGCTGGCCGTAGGCATACGGTTACCACCTGTCCCACTTTAAGAGGGACAGCCCCTCAATGGGCAGTTGTGTCCTGACAAAAAATATTAAAAAGGGAAAATGTCCGAGATTGTAGGACATAATTATGTCCCATATATTATGTGATAGTTGCATTAAATAGTTATTCCTGTATCTAAAATACGTAAATGTTACATGAAACATGATAAGTAGCTAAAGTGCTACAAGAATAAGTATGTATTTAGGATAAAAATATGTGTTGGCCTGTAAACACCGATGTGTGTTCTGCAAATGTCCCACTATGGCCATTTGAAAAGGTGGCAACCCATGCCAAAGAGGTTCAGTCACCAACACAACTGCAATGAGTGCAAATATCTGTGACAGAAATACACGAGACAGCTGTCATTTAGTAATATTCCCTTACATATCGATATATTTCTGGAGGTATTGAAGTATCAACCTCACCTGCATGCTATATAGGAACCAATTAACAATGGCTCAATGTATAAGCCCGTAACAACCATAGTTTCGGTCTACTAAATGATAGGTCTTCAATTAGGGAAGGGGCCCACACACATATATGGAATATGTAGAAATGCAGTCCACACAAACCTGTATATGCTATGTACACCCACCTACAGCTCCCCCACACCCAAAACAATTGCAATACAGACTGTAATAACATCACAAACATCCACTCATTCAATTACATCTGCAGAAGCGTTAACATACCTTGTGAGAGACACATTTGTAATGGCGCCTTGTGAAATCGTAGCTGTTGTATAATGGAACAGACGACGATGTTACAGGTTTTATTTGCAATAGTCCCTTATCAGACGGTTGAGATGACAGGTACACTCACATGTAGAACCACATACTCTAGCCATCACATACAATCCACGGGGGACATGAATTCAAAATATCCATGTCTCTCCAAATAGCAGTTGCAATTCCTCACAACAAAACACATGCAGGCCGTCTCCCCGAAGGTAGGGCAAAAGGGCAATGCCCAAGTGGAGAATTCAATGATATCCCACTGTTGCCATGTAATTGGCGAATGGAGTAGCTGCACAGCTGATGTGCATGTAATCATTTACTCAGGAACACCAACTGGCGGCAGGATACCACATGTTACAGGAATCAACGTATATAAGGATGCCTTGCCATGCATTCAAACTGTATGCTCATACCATAGAACCGTTAAAACAGTAAAGGTGTAAGAGAGATATTTACGAAGACTCGGAACGCCAACAAGGTATGTAGAACACTCAGTATGTTAGTGTATGTAGAGCCTGTTTTGTATTAATTAAAGTGTACGTAATGCATAAAGTGAGAAAAGGTATTATGTAGTGATGTCTTGTTGAGCATAGTAACGCTTGTAGAAATTGTGTGTCCTGCTGTGGGCCACAAGGTAAACATCTCATACGCCACAAGGGATGCTACATGAGGGCTTTAAACACAACAATTCCATGCCACCCGACGTCAGTGGTAGGGTTTGTCAAACAAGTACGTGCCATAGCAGGGGATAGTATATGTTGATATACTGTCACAGTAGGCATGTGTATAGCATATAACGAGAATAACACGCCTACGGTGGTCCTGCTGTGCAAGTATGCTTTGCATTATGGGATAATGTTTAAAATAAGTGTAATGTACAGTATTGTAGGTAGATATGTGAGATATTTTACACAGCATAACTGTTATATCATGCAAACAAAAGATATCGTCTATTGGCATGTACAATACACAATAACAGGATACATATGGCTTGTAGTCATGGGACACTGTAACAGCATGATAGCTAATTGAAATGGAAGAGCTACTCAATTATCCATGCACAAAGGGCATGTAATAGCTTCACAGGTTCATAGTGAGGTAATATGCTGTCTGGCCACGTCCATGTGTAAGCCAACTACAGTGTTTTCACCGGAGGCACCTCCCTAGGGTAGTGTCCTGTCAGTGAACAGCAGAGCCATGTGTTACCTGCACCTGTGTATAGTACAGCCACTGCAGTGATCCCTGGCGTACATGTGTGTCTCCCATCCACCCATCGAGGTATCTCATGAAGAGTGCTAGTGAGTGTCCCTGCTTGATGTACATAGGAATCATGTTCCAAAGCATGGTGAGTGTCTGGTTCAGGAATGTATCCCTCAAGCACGTCCCACTCATCGTTGCGTTTGTGCACATATCCATGAGCATGTTGCTCTCAGTGGCTTTTGCTTATGTTGCTTATGTAGAGTATATCCATAAATATTGTTGTGGACATGGGCCCTGTATGTTCAGCAGAGGTCACCCCTGAGTATGCAGTATGCAAATCTGTACAGTCATGGTGTCCGTAGTTGAGCCGCATACGTCATCCTTTGGAGGTCAATAATCCTCATGGTGTGTTAATGTTGTGGTATGTAAAGCCATTGCTGTTCTGTAAGGTACACCCCAAAAGGGGTGTTGTACCCTTGAACGTGTGTCATACGTCAGGAGTATAGAGGTAAAATGGGTGCCTTTGTTCCAGCTACAAACCCATTACAGATAAGGGTGGCCACGTAGAAGGATATCCATGCCACATTGGCAATATGGTTATCAAAGGAGTGGGTGCTATATACGTGTGTACTAAGATCCCGTATAATGTCACATGTATGTAGGGGACTACCACCTATGTGATAGTCAGTGGGTGATTGGTGTAATCCAAAGGGGATGTCTATGCACCTTGTGTCATGCAGCTTGAGGCCATGTTATTGACATCAGGTATCCGTCACAGTGACACCCTTATGGAGGGTGTCTGTATCAGCTGGTGGATCAATCATGGCTCCTTGTTTGCAGTCGTCTGGAAACCTATTCAGGGAAAGTCCCTCTGTGCTAGCCTGTACCTCAGGGAAGCGTATACCGAACATGAGGGGTCCTATGACTGAGGACTGTGGTATACAAAGTGTAACTGAATTACAGTAGGTACTATGGTATGCTACCCTCATTGTTTGGGTCCTGTCCATGAGCCACTTTGCATAGCATCTCGAGATGTAGGGGTCGATGTGCAGGTGGATGTGTATGCTGTCAATACCAGAATGTAGAACGGTGCTGAAAGCCAATGAGAGGACAATGTAGGCTGTGTGGACCCTCTTACCATCATCAACTACCCTGGTAACTGTATCAAAGGAGTCCACCAGGTGTAGGAGCCATGGTCTGGCCTTAACAAATTCAACCTGGGTGGCATAAAAGGTCTGGAGCCCACCAATGTCTCTGTGAATGATTTCCATGATGATGTGCCCCATAGCCTTGCAGAACAGTCCAGTCAGGCATATAGGGCAATAGTTCCTCTGGTTCATTGTGGCGCCACCTGTGTGTAGTGTGGTAACTGTTGCTGTGCGCCATTCAGGGGCCACAATGTCTGATACAAGGCTATTAGTGAATCTGGTGGCCAAGTGGGGAGCCATGTCATACTGAGGTTTGTGTAAATCGCAGCCTGGGATGTTGGACGGCCACATGGAGTCTGTGTTCCAGGCCTTAGAGAGTGCAGTTTGGAACTGCGTAGTTGTGACCTCAGGGACTCTGCTTTGTTTCTGTATGAATTTTGGCCCTGTAGGGAGTGAGAGGGTGTAAAGTGAGCATTGAACCTATCTACCAGGATGTTGCAAATATCCATCGGTTCTGTATTGTTCCTGCCTAACAGTTGTATGTCAGAGCAGATGTGGGTATTGCCATTGAGTACTGACATACCTCCATAATGCTTTGTGGTATTCCTTGGAATGTTGCAGTAATGTTTATGTAGCTAGCTTTGGAGGATGTGATAAGGAATTCCTACTGAAGCTGACCAGTGAGCTACCCCAGCCATGGGATTGTACTCCACTTTGCAACAGCCTCCACCTTTTGTGGTACATTATGTCCATGGAACTGTACCCCCAGAGTGGTGTCCGATATCTGGTGGGTACCATCATGGCTCTGTTTGGGATAGCATGATCCATGCAGTCGTGTAAGTGCTAATGAAGTGCGCTGGTGTATGTTTCAGCGTTTGTAATTACATTGTCCATCTGCACGGGTGTCATGACGTTTACTACCTTTGTCATAAGACATCTGAAGTAGGCATTGTAGAAATCTTGTACTGTGCATTCCGTGAAGGGTGTGGTGCCGGGATGTGGATAACAAGGGTGATTAGCATATGTTCATAAACTACCAATGAGGGGATAACCCCAGGTGTGGAACACCAGTCATATGTTGGTAATGTCCATGTCTAGGATATTGTTGGTCTTGGTGGTGGTGTATATTGGTTGATCCAGCCGAGTGGAGGTTATGAATCCCAGAAAGCGTTGGCCTAATGTGTCGGTACATGAGTAGGTATCCCAGTTAAGTGTGGGGTAGTGTCAGTCTCACATCAGTAGTACCTCTCTGAACCCTACTGTCCAGTACACCAAGAAATGAGGGCCGGTAACCGTGGGGTATGTTGTTTAATCCGTAGCAAGTTACAATGTGTATAGCAGTTCTGGCCACAGTTAGTTGCACGTGGATCACCTCTGATGCATTGTGCTAAGTAACCAGCCTGGAGGTGTGTACATTCTTGTGAAATATGGACACACCTCTGCCGTGGGTGTTCTGGTCCTGGTTACATGACTGAAAGGTATGGTCTGCGTATAACCTGTCAGTGCAGGTGTGCTCTCTGGAGCCTAGAGGCAGGTCCCAGTCACTGCAGAGATATCGAAGTGGTCCATTATAAGGAGTGCCTCACCTGAGTGCATTAGAGATGAAGATGTCAAGCATTGAGTAACATTACCCCAGGTTTTGCTTGCCTGTTCCTGTTCTGGTGGTGAATGTTATTGGAAACTGTCCAAGACAGGCAGTATAGGAGCAGCAAGAGCCTTACATGCTATCTGTAATCCCAGGGCTGACAGGTGCAGGTCATCTGTGCCAAAGCATCGTATTTTGTTGACCATGTCATTCAAAGCAAACAGATACTGGATGCCTGCGGAATGACAGCAGAAGCATAGGCAACTGTTGAAGTGAAACACACAGTCATTGTACAGTGGTATCAGTCTGGATGAATGCAGAATGCTTCTCAGGGCTTGGGCGATACCTTCTGGGCTACAAGACCGGAGAGCTATTGCATGTCCCTGTACATGTAGTCCAGGAAGTTACATCTCAGGGCAGTCACACTAACATGGAGAATGACAGTCAAATTGTACCTGGTGAGGTGTGGCATGGGTGCATAGGTTATGTTGCAGATCCTGTTACCCGACAGCTAGATGTAAGCGACTATCGCCTTGTGTAGCCTGCTGAGTGGGACATCAGTGTGACCGCCTACAGAGTCACCTATGACTGGTGTGTTGGGTATGTTTTAACACCCTATTGGCTGTAATTGATGGGCACACATGAGTCTGTGGGCTATAAGTAATTGGTGTTGTGTTTGGTGATAAAGGCTGCCTCTGTTGCCTACACAAGGAATATGGAGAGGTTCTGCAAATGTCGTAGTCGTACTATGTGTGGCCCGTGGTGGTGGAGATCTAGTAAGACTATGTGATGAGTGGGGTGTTTTGCAAATGTTTAAAGTCCCCACATGAATGTCAGGTTCAGTCTGGGTTGGTGAGAGCATTACCCTCAGCATGGCTACATATGTGCATCTCCCACAGGCTGTAGTGTCGTGTGTTGGGAGGTGAGCATTGACTGTGCACATGAGACAATTGCTCTACTGCCTCATGTTTGCCATATTCATCATATAGACAGGCAATAACACTGGTAAGTGACACTTGGACATGCCTGTATATTCAACCATGTCTCACAAGATATGTGAGGTATGTGTGTACAACAGCTGTTGTACTGTAAGCAAGCTGGAAATGTAATGACAGACAGTGTACTTGTAAGAAATGAGTTGGAATGCGTGCTATAGTAATTAGTAGCTCATGAAGTGCTTACATGTCCTGAACAAGTGCTGAGCATGAATATGCAATACAGATAGGGTGTTGGATAATTTAAACCCACTGCAACCCACAAGTGGAGCAGTCAAAATTAGAAGCACTGCACTATTACCATGCTGAGTATGGTCTGCAAGTCTATGAACATTTATCAATGTAGATGTTAGCAGTACAGATGTAGATGACAGTACGGATGATTTCACACTGCATAGCATACCTGTGACAGGTCATAGGACATCATCACCCATACTGTGTTCCAGCTACACTGAGTATACTAGATGTACCTTCGTATGTCACAGGAGTGTTCTACCAGTGGCCTGTTGACAGAAGCAACCCTACAAAAGGTATCTGAGTGACATGTGCATATCACACCAGTGGCAGCTACAGTAAAACAGGGTTAATGTTTTGTACTCCTGCCTCATTGTAGCCCATACCACACAGACAAATGGGAGGCATCTGTGTATGTAAGGATGTGAATGGCCATGACCTAGGAGCAATAGCTGTCTCAGTGTTGTGGACAACATACAGAATGGGCTTTGTGGGTGAGGTGATTTCACACTGCATAGCATACCTGTGACAGGTCATAGGACATCATCACTCATACTGTGTTCCAGCTACACTGAGTATACTAGATGTACCTTTGTATGTCACAGGAGTGTTCTACCAGTGGCCTGTTGACAGAAGCAACACTACAAAAGGTGTCTGAGTGACATATGCATATCACACCAGTGGCAGCTACAGTAAAACAGGGTTAATGTTTTGTACTCCCCCCTCATTGTAGTCCATACCACACAGATAAATGGGAGGCATCTGCGTATGTAAGGTGTGAATGGCCATGACCTAGGAGCAATAGCTGTCTCAGTGTTGTGGACAACATACAGAATGGGCTTTGTGGGTGAGGTGCGTGACATATGTGCACAATCTGACAGCTGCCAATAGCATTGTCACTGCTAGGTGAATAACCCTGTACCCATTAACTACCACCTAGGCAGCGGTCAACATTATGGACACTGTGTGTAAGGGATGGTGCTGTGCAGTTCACCTCCCTGAGCTGGTGATGTCTCCAGGCCTATTAGGTAGTCATACGAGGCACCCATGTCATAACAGGGTGCCATCCATGAGCATGGAGATCATTGGACAGGCATACTCAGCACTAGGGTGACCAATATTGGATCACATATCACCTTTAAGGTATTGGCCATGCGTGGATGGGCAATACCAGCCTTCACAATCCTCACCTCCACTATGCAGCATGCTGGCTACCGTGCATAAAGACATGTGCTACACTGTGATGTTGGGCATGCTACACGTACATATCCTAATCTGAAAGACATACGTCATGGACAGCCACCGTCCTACTACAAGGATCGCCACATGCTGGACAGATCCCTGTGCCATACATGTTACATACTCCTGCCATATCATGCAACCCTGTCCATCAAAGCTGCACATGTCATTTCTGTCATACATGGTGCGATGACCACATGGTAGATGTATCATTAACTGTCTGGATCAGTAATGTGGCACTGATGCACCTGGTGGTGGCAAAATGGCTGTCAGATACAGCTAGAAAACCTTGCCCATACATGCTATAGTTGATAACCATCCCTGCGAATAACGTCTGGCTAGCCATTGTCCCATGTGTATCACATGTGCAACACAGGCGATACGTGGCAGGATGTTGAACTGCTGTACAGTGCCATGTAGATGTATATGGCAAAACACATGCATGTAAAGGTTTCTGTGTGCATGTGTGCATTGTCACTGCTCATGTCCGTTAAGGCAGTGTATGTGTTGATATGCGACATATACACAGCATCAAGATCAACAGCATTGCTGTGGACACATCCAGGCATGTGCTGATAGGTAAGAACACCAGTACAGGCAAACAGACATGCCCACATCAAGACAGCATTTACATGGAGTATGAGCAATGTAATGAGGTGACACACATATATGGTGATGATATCCAATGCACAATGAGTGTTACATGTGTGTGACACAAACATGTCAGTCATGTCACTGTCATGACGGTTTGCAAAGGTAACTGTTCATATGTACTAGAGTTAATACAAATGTATGTGCAGCTGTATCTCTGTACATCTCTGTGATACTGTGACCTGTCTTTATCATTATGTCTTCCAGATAATGCCTCATTCACGCCTGCCAGCGTATAGCCGCCTGGAGGATGATGCCCTCATACCGTACCTCCATGATAACTATGAGGTGTTGTTCAGTCGTGTGCCATAGCATGCCCAGCAGCATGATGACCTGTGGCAGGAACTTCGCAGGAGGGTTAATGATGTGGGTGGCCATAACTGCACCTACCAGCAGGTGTGCAGACACTGCACAGACCTGATACAACATGCGAAACAGCGTGCCAATGCAATCGCCAGGGAACAAGGTGGAACAGGTGGTTGGCCACCAACCCAGCCCCCACTCACACCCACCGAGGAGCTACTGGCTAGCCTGGGGACACCCTCTGAACAGCATCCACAAACACTAGCTGCCATCGTGGAGGTGGGCGTCTCCCAACCACCGAGCCTGAAGTTGCCTGGAAAGTCACTACTGCACATATGACCATTATATCCCATTTAGTTGCATGTGTCACTGTACAATATGTAATGTAACATCATATGCAAGGTATGTTTACACACATGCCGCATACTATAGTATGCTACACTGTGTATGCACACATGTGCATATTATATGCTATTGTACAGGTGAATGTGTTAACATGCACAGTGCACCCTGCAGCTGTCATACAGTCATGGATAATGTTCAAACTGCTGTGTCACCCCTATACAGGTACCTCTGACGTGCCGCACAGACATCAGTCCATTGCAGGTGAGATAGTTATCAGTATCAGGCATGTTAATGCAAAGATCTATTCGTCATGTGGCCAGTTAACACATGTACACATAATGTATGGTCCAGTCACAATATACAGATCGCATCTGTCATCAATCACACTGGCTACCCATGTGCTACATATAGAAACTAAATGAAACACCGACATGAAACCACAGTATCTGTCATTGCTAGATGTGTGGACAGCTGTGCATACAACGGTGGAGGTGCTGTTCAATGTAGGCATATGTACTATACATTGGAACAACACATGTGTGGTACGCAAACAGTACCACACAGTGAGCTGGGATATGGGCAGCCCACAGGATTCACCATTGTGTAATATGCCCCTGCAATGGGTGCACACATTGTGATGTGCCATCTGACATGTCCCAGACATGTAGTGTTCCGGCTGCAATATAGTCTCACTATCCCATAATACATACCCCACATACCAAACATACAACCCTTTGTCTGCATAACCCTGTGGACAGTGACGTATCTGACATCTATGGGTGTATGTCATATGGCACAACACAGAAATGTGAGATAGACGGCCATCACAAACATTTGGCCAACACATGTTCACACATGGCCATGGAGGATGGCCAGAGACATGTAGCAACACACAGTAGCTGTGATGTGTATACACCCTGTTGCACATTGTCCACACATGGTCCAACTATAGCCTTTGTTGAATGGTTATATAGTTGATGTGGAACACTGGACATCCTAAAAGCCTGTGCACAGCTTGTGGAGGTGCCACTTAATTCGGCCAAATAAGATGTGTTGAACATCATGACTGTGTGATAGCATGACAGTAGTCATCTGTACAGCTTCCACAGACATTGACACCACATCAGGCCACAGATACCGTACATTTCCCTTGCTGCTGTTGGACATCACTGTCAACTGTGCACCTCATGTGTGTGGTACATAAATGTCATGTGGGACATGGTGTATTGACAAGTCTGCCATGTGTAGACATGGTTGCCAGGCAGCTAAGACATTTTAGTAGTTGTGCAGGGGTGTCATCCGTAGGTCTTCCAGTGACCTGCCACATGACACAGCATGGTTTAATGTGTATGCACCTCAGCGACGTGGGTCACAATCCACAGTAGTTATGTAATGTGTATGCACGCAGTCATGGCTATGCACTGTGTGTGTATTCCACACTGTATAGCAATATAGACACCTCATGATGCCATGCAATGGCTCAGTGTCCGTACTTCACACTGTATAGCAATGTAGACACCTCATACTACCATTTAATGCTCATGCACATCTGCTAAAAGTGCATTCTATCTGTAGGGCATACTGACAACACTGCAATGTGATACCCATTACACCGCTGTACATGTGTCAGGACACCATTGTGTCAGACATGTATGCATGTCAATGCACACGTCAACAGATCACATGTCATACTACATGTTAATGTCAAGGTCACATCAGCCATGTGTACTGTTAACCTGTGCTGGTCCACATGGTGTATCACAGGGATGCATGCTTACTACCATGATTGTGTGAACTGCATGGCTTCTGATACGATACCTGCTTGCTCTTGTGTGCAACCCAGGGATGTATGCTAACTACCATGATTAATGTCTGAGCTGCATGCCGTCTGCTGTATCACATGCATGCTGCATGCCATCTGTCAAATCACATGCATGGTTTGTCTGTGTGTCTGTGTATGTGTGTCTGTGTCTGTGTCTGTGTGTCTGTGTCTGTCTGTCTGTGTGTCTGTGTCTGTGTCTCTGTCTGTCTGTGCATCTGTATCTGTGTCTCTGTCTGTGTCTGTGTATCTGTGTCTGTGTCTCTGTCTGTCTGTGTGTCTATTGTAATGTAGAGTCTTTCTTTGCATTCACAGGTGATGTAGGTGCGTTACCCTCCTGCAGTCCATCTGATGCTAGTGTCCCCACAGATTCAAGCAGTGATGAACATATGCATGAGGTACAGGCAGGGTTGTCAGGGGCTGAATCTGTGCCAATGGTTGCCATCCCAGCTATGCCCCCCTCTTCCCTGCACACAGTTCTCATGCCAACACATACCCCATCACCAGTGGCCATAGAGGAAGGACAGTCAGTGTGTGTTAGCTTGGAACAGGAACGTGTGGTGGTTACAGAAGGTGTGTCTTCACACCATGGTGTCAGTGTAATGACTGCAGATGTGCCACACAGGCATGTGGCCAGTGCTGCTCATAGGAGGACCTCTGGCAGACATGCACCTGCAGGACAGAGCACAGCAGCTGGTGTCACCAGACACATGTTTCAGACTGTAATGGCGACAGAAGCACGTGCTGAATGGCAGAACAGAGAAGGACAGAGGCTTTAGAGGGCTGCTATCCGTTCTTTAAATGACAACATCCAGGCATTGGCAAATGCTCAACAGCAGATTGCTGATGTTCTGGACAGGAGATTGGGTGACATGGTTGGAATCCTTGACCGTGGCATGGCAATCCGCGAGCGTGAGCTGTCTGTGCTGGAACATCTGGTAGGAATGAGGCATAGGCCACATGGACGTAGGCCAGCTACACCACCTGGTGCAAGTCGACGTGAACGAGCTACCTCACATGCCCGCTCCCACAGTGCCGGTAGCAGTAGCAGTGCAGCTGGTGCTGTGCTGTCCACACCAGGCACAGCAGGCCACGTGGATGTGGCCCTGGACATTCCCAGTGGGGACATGGTTCCAGTGAACATGTGTCATCGGACAGTAGCCAATCTGTACCTCTGCCTGGTAGTGCCCGTGCAACCCCTGGCAGGCACAGGTCACATGGTCATGGCCGGACACAGTGAGCTGTACATCCTGGTCTCTACAATCTGGACCTGTCAATAATACCCCTGTGAAGGCCGGACACATGGCAGAACTGTGTGCACACATACACGCACACAGCAGAAACATCTGTAGGGCACTGCAACACCCACATGCATAACAACCACACATGTCCAATTAGATCACCAGCCCTAACCCACACACATGATGTCATCCACTGGTGCAGCCTATGCCCCTGGCAAACATTATCACCCTGTGCATATGATGATGCCTGTGCCGCATCCCTGTCATCCATACCATCGATGCCAGGACATGCTCATATGGTCTGATGCACAGGGTGAACAGAATAGTGAGATAAGTGTATATTACATTTGTTTTGTACTGTTGACATGCACCAGACATACCATGTAGTACAGGTTTAGAATGCATTGTTATATGTTCACAGTATGTGTCTTGGTAACAACAGTAACAGCATGTTGGTAATTATGCCCTGCTTCCCTCCTTAAGGTCTAATTGCATGTGCCATTACATTACAGTGTTTGCAGTTAGAGTGCATTGTTGTATGTTCACAGTATGTGTCTTGGTAACAACAGTAACAGCATGTTGGTAATGATGCCCTGCTTCCCTCCTTAAGGTCTAATTGCATGTGCCAATAAGTAGCAGTGTTTGCAGTTTCCCATGTGTAAATGTGGAGTACTCACAGGCATGTATGGCAATACTAGCATGCTATACGTAGTCTCAACCTCACTGTTAGAAAGGCTACCATTCCACAGATGTCCACACATCTACTGATCCAGAAGCATGTGAGCGTTTAATAGGCTACAGTGGCTAGAGACATGACATCCATACCGGGTCACATCACAGGTATAGTGACAAGGTGCGGGGGGTTTACACAGCGGTCTGGCTGATGTCAACGTTAGAGGCCAGTTGATAGCATGAGGCCTCACTGTGTAGCAGTAATACACTGTCACATTACAGGATGCACGCACAGACATATACAGAAATACACAGTAACATGCCCACACTCACGGGGTCAACAACACTATAACGCACACTTGATAGTGTTGAGGTGAGGACCCCTGCCTATGTAGTAATCACCTTCACAGTACTGTGCACCCACATGACGCGACACAGAGAATGAACATGTACAGGTAGCCAGTAAGGCTGACACCGATGGCATCAACAGGGTAGTAGACTGCATCACCATGAGGGGTTAGGGATCCTGTCTGTTCTGTATGGTAGCATACACCCTCACTCCATGCACCAGACAGCCATACATACATACACACACACACACACACACACACTGTGGAGAACACAAATGTCATTCACATACAGATGGCTGACATGTGTATGATACACACAGCACCCCTGCCTACATCTTGCTTTCTACACTGCAGTATGTACAGATCTCTACAACAGTGTACAGGGGTGTGTAACAATTGGGATGTATTCCCCACCATACGTGGCATATATGGTCACACAAGCAAACACACATGGCAGTACTGTGAATCATACACCTGCTATATGATGATACATCTGACAGACATGCAACAGTATTGGCCGCATTATGTGTACCAACGCTACCTTTGGCAATTGTGCTGCTATATGCACACGGGAGGATGTAAGTGTTACAAGTGTCACGTGATTTACAGTCAGTAACACTCTGACCGCTGTGTAGGTTGTATGTCTTCACCTTCAAGTAACAGTAACATAGCGTACTGTTTGCACATGTCATGGTAGGACGGCTTGTGCCCCACCTGTGAGCTGTGTTCAGCAAACATCCATCTGCAAAGGTGGACCACCACTTTATGTACACACATCCATCCATACCTGATGTACATCCTACCGTACTGTCAGTATTTCACCATATACAGGTGTCAATGATGGGGCAGCATTGCAACTGCATGTTGTAGTTACACACAGATGAATGACATACATCAGCTACTGCACATGCATGGTAGCTGAATGCACACCACTACATGTACATGAGTGTTGGTCCTAAATTCCTGTCATGTAGCCAAGTTTGTATGCATTGCAATTGGTGGACATGTGTGTTGACATACATGACACATGGACTGTTGTATGATATGATGGTTGTCATGGGTAACTAGTACAGAGGGAATGTTACCTCAGTCAACATTGCTGCCTTATGTATTGTTAGCATTCAACAGCCATGGACCTACCTTAAATGTGCATGCATGTGATTGCTGTAGCCACTTGTCTGCATGGAGGACAGCAAAAGCTATGCTATGTACATATGTGTTGTGTGTGTGTGAGCCATGTACATATCCATGGCAATTACATGTATGTCATATCCAAACATGAGTGTTTTTTGGTGTACAGCGACAGTCATCTGTTGCAGCTGTGTAAGACCCAGGGCCCCTGTTATGTGTAGAGCCGACCTGGTTATGAACAGTGGTATCATTGCATTGCATACCACATGATGGAACCCTGTCAGTACATGTGTAGTCTGCACAGTTGCTGTAGACCTATGTACAGTCTACTGGTCATGAGTAACATGGTGTTGTAGTAATGTATGGATGTGGGTTGCTGGTCCAAGGACATGTTGATGTCTGAGGGCTACATAGTAGAATGTGGCATTTACCACTGTGATCTGCACCTGAGACATCTGTGATGGCTCTTGAGTGTGTACTGGTCTGTACATGTGAGTGGCCTTCATGTACGTGGGGACAGTAACACCTGGAGTGGTCCGTCACGGTCTTATGGCCCACATGTCTGTATCTGAGGTATACAGTGGTAGTGCTATTGTGCACAACTGTGCCATATGCCAGGTGTTCCTCACTGCAGAGATGTCTGTATTCCCCATTGTTGGATCTGGATTGTCAGCTGTGATTACGAATGCTACACATCTAGCACTGACGACCGGTGTCAGATATATGTAGTGCAGCATTCGTGCTAACAATGTTCACTATCGACACACTGTGCTCTTCCGTGTTTAGAATCCATGTGCATACAAGACAGCCCTTCGCTAATACTAAGTGTGTGAGCATGCCCAGTATGCTGTTGTGTAGATGGACACACAGTACATTCCAAACGGACGTGTACTACTAAGTGTGTAAGCATGCCCAGTGACACCTTGTGTCGGTTATGTGCCTCTGTGTATGGGCATGACCATTGAAATCCTGTATAGCAATAGTGGTCATCCAGTCAACAGATGCCCATACCCCATGTCAGGATGGATTCCTACATTGAACACATTGGTTGACTGTCTTGAAGGGTGTACTGTCTGTGGCGCGTCTCGTATCTATGTAGTGTTGTAATAGTGCTCCATAGATAGGCAGTTGTCCCGCTCACACCACTGCCATGTGTTTGTCTCCATCTACCTTGGGACAGTAATATGCTTTTAGACTGCTCACTCTCCATACATTCCCTATCGGCGCCTTTGCCTTTGCTGATGATGTAATCCACCTAGAAGTATGCCTCTGGGAGTGCTGTGTTCCTGTAATCTCGGTAGCGCTTTCTGTAACCGCATAATGCTGTAGTGTGATAAGGTAGTTAGGTGTATGTTCGACTCCCAGCCCTGCCAAGTGTGTGTGTGTGTGTGTGTCTGTGTGTTTCCAGCTGCCTGGGGACAGAGTAATGCTTTTAGACTGCTCACTCTCCATACATTCCCTATCGGCATATTTGCCTTTGCTGATGATGTCATCTACCTAGAAGTATGCCTCTGGGAGCAATGTGTTCAAGTAATCTCGGTAGCACATTCTGTAACTGCGTAATGCTGTAGTGTGATAAAGTAGTTAGATGTACGTTCAACTCCCAGCCCTGCCAAGTGTGTGTGTTTATGTCTCTATGTGTTTCCAGCTGCCTGGGGCCAGAGTAATGCTTTTAGACTCCTCACTCTCCATACATTCTCTATAGCCCTCTTTGCCTTTGCTGATGATGTCATCTACATAGAAGTATGCCTCTGGGAGTGCTGTGTTCCAATAATCTCGGTAGCGTGTTCTGTAACTGCGTAATGCTCTAGTGTGATAACGTAGTTAGATGTATGTTTGACTCCCAGCCCTGCTAAGTGTATGTGTTTGTGTCTCTATGTGTTTCCAGCTGCCTGGGGACAGAGTAATGCTTTTAGACTGCTCACTCTCCATACATTCCCTATCGGCGTCTTTGCCTTTGCTGATGATGTCATCCACCTAGACATATGCCTCTAGGAGTGCTGTATTCTTGTAATCTCTGTAGCGCTTTCTGTAACTGTGAAATGCTGTAGTGTGAGAAGGTAGTTAGGTGCATGTTCAACTCCCAGCCCTGCCAAGTGTGTGTGTTTCCAGCTGCCTGGGGACAGAGTAATGCTTTTAGACTACTCACTCTCCATACATTCCCTATCGGCATCTTTGCCTTTGCTGATGATATCATCCACCTATAAGTATGCCTCTGGGAGTGTTGTGTTCCAGTAATCTCAGTACCATGTTTTGTAACTGCGTAATACTGTAGTGTGATAAAGTAGTTAGGTGTATGTTCAACTCCCAGCCCTGCCAAGTGTGTGTGTGTGTGTGTGTGTGTGTGTGTGTGTGTGTGTCTGTGTGTCTGTGTGTTTCCAGCTGCCTGGGGACAGTGTAATGCTTTTAGACTGCTCACTCTCCATATATTCCCTATCAGCGTCTTTGCCTTTCCTGATGATTTCATCCACCTAGAAGTATGCCTCTGGGAGTACTGTGTTCCAGTAATCTCGGTAGTGTGTGCTGTAACTGCATAATGCTGTTGTGTGATAAGGTAGTTAGGTGTATGTTCAACTCCCAGCCCTGCCAAGTGTGTGTGTGTTTCCAGCTGCCTGTGAACAGAATGATGTTTTTAGACAGCTCACTCTCCGTACACTCCCTATCGGCGTCTTTGCCTTTGCTGATAATGTCACCCACCCAGTAGTATGCCTCTGGGAGTGCGGTGATGCTGAAACTCGGTAGTGCATTCTGTTACTGCATAATACTGTAGTGTGGTTGACTAGACAGGTAGGTGCTCGATTCCAAGGCATGGCGGGTGTGTGTGTTTGGCAGTTATACCCTATGTGTTGGTATCTGTGGGTGGCTAGCTCTGAGATGTGTTCAGTGTGTTTTGTTGCTGACCTATATAGTCTCCACAGCCCGCATATTCTGCCAAGACACTGGGTTGTCAACACATACATTCACCAATAGGTCTGGTGAGTAAATGTCAGCAGCCCTACTCTTACCCTTAATACAGTCTGACCCATGTGATGCAAGAAAACACACATGCCTTGATAGTAACAACACTACATGATGCAGGTGGCACATGTAGTTTCCTTTTCATTCCTGTCTAATGCTTTGCTGTCATGTGGTCCGCTGTTGTGATATAAATGCAATATCTACATATGTGTGTACATGTATATGTGTGTATGTATGTATGTATATATATATATATATATATATATATATATATATATATATATATATATACATATATATATATATATATATATATAATATATATGTAGATATAGAGAGATAGACATAGATATAAACATATATGTATATATGTCTGGGGACATCAGCACTATTGAATGTTTGTGCCGGATGATCTGTACTTGATAACCTGGGATATATGTATATCTGCCATGGTGTCATGATAATGCACATCGTCTGTTGTGTGCAGGGTCCCGGATTGTAGTCGTGTATACCCCAGTTATTTTGTTGCTGGGAAGACCATGGGACATTGGATATGGTGATAGTAAGGCACCTGTTACCAGTTGTGTATGGATCTAAGCGACACTAAGCAGTGGTTATTAATGTGGAGATTCGGTATGGGTCATATAACTATTCATTAGAAGACTATACTATGCAGATGAGGTTGACAATAGTGTATCCCATTTATCCCCAGGGTGTGATGCAGATCCCTGGAGTGTATGTGTGTAGTTAGCTGGGTGCAGGGCTCGAATATAGTTGACAGCATGGGATGGGGGTCAGGCATACTGTACATAGATTGCAGAACTGTGCCTTGGGAGTGCTCCTGCCTTAGCACGCCTAAGCTAGGGGTGTGTCTATACCTGCCTGGTGACATTGGGAGGGACAAAAGCAGTGGTGAGGTAGTCAGGGTGTACAGGCTGCACAAACAGGTGACGATCAGGACAATCAGCAGATGACATGGCCAGCCCACACCTGAACAGTATGGTAATGTGAGCAAGCAGCATACACACAGGTTTCTTCCGCACTCTACACCACCGGTGTATACCTGCGGGGACATTTCACAATACAGTCCAACCAAATGAGAAGGGCTGCAGCAGGCAACATAGACCAACATGTACAGGAGGCTGAGGGCAGTGAGGATGTGTATGCTGCTGAACAACCCTTACTGGGGTGACATAAGACTTTATAGACCCAAGGTGACTTACCAGGGGCTACATGAGTTGGGGATGGTGGAGCACTATGGGGTGGACAGAGACCTCCTACAGCAGCTTGTTGACCTGTGCCTGCCACACCTGACACATGAAACAGGCTGAGGGAAACCCATCACAGTGGATACCATGGTATGTGTTGGCCTAGGTATACTAGCCACATGTACCTCACACAGCACAACTGGGGATATCATGGGGATCTCACAGGCATCTGCATCCAGAGTATTGCACCAGTTCACAGACGCCATGTCAACACATGCTAGTGAGCATGTACATGTCCTCAACACACGTGATTAGTAGACCAGCAATATGCATCTCTTCAAACACATGGACTACCCTGGGGTACTGGGTGCTATAGCCTGCACACACGTAAACATCAAAGCACCACCCGGTGAGTGGGGTAGAGCCTACAGTCACTGCAGGGGCATACCCTCCAACAGCTAGTCCATATGCGATGGCCAGGGCATTAGATTGAATATGTGTGCTGTCTGCCCTGGAAGCTATGATGATTCCAATATATGGCTTCTGACACAGCTGTACCACACCTTTGCCAATATGGACATCCCCTACAGTCTCCTAGTGGGGGATGCTGGGTAAGCACTGGTGTCGTGGCTGATGACACCCATCAGCAATGCACACACACCTGAACACTCACACCATAATGAGGCAGATGCACAGGCAAGACATATAATTGAGCATGTGCTTGGGATGCTCAGTTCATGGTTCTGGTATCTGGACACATCCGGTGGAGCCCTGCAGTATTCACTAGCTACATGCACATAATTTGTTATGGTATTTGCTATGCTACACAATCTGATCCTGCAGTAACAGTTGCAGCAGGAACAGCATGGGGCAGGGCCACATGGCCCAACACCACTGCCAAGGCCTGTACAGGCACAGTGTGACTTGGCAAAGGAACTACCTGAGCAGGGCCCAGTCGGCGAAAGGCCGTGCACAGTATGACCTGCCCTTGGCACACAGGCAACACAAGGCATATGCACTGACACAGTAGGTACCCACAGATTTCCCCTCTCTGACCCGCACACGGTACAATGGATGCCAAACATGACACTACTTGTGCTCGGCCATGTATAGGAGGTGCACTGTGTGCATCTGACATAGGCAGCCTTCCAGCACCGTCCTCAGGTCCAGAACACCCCCAGGGTACATCTATCGACCTAACAATTGGCAGTTTTATTAGAATGTGTATTTACCCATTGCTATGGTATGTATGTGAGCATACAAGAGACTTTGGTGGCCGAATGTTAGGGCAGCAGACAGTACATGTCCATAGTGGCACCATGACATCTGTAGCACATATGGGGGTCACAGTGGTAGCCAGTAGTACACAGGGTGTCCTAACCCACTGCAGATTATGGGCTGAACATCATGTGTGTCCATACAGCCTTCACACGTTCCATGCAGCTGGACAGGTGTGGACCAATACAGACAAATGATATACAATGGCCTATGGATATGCCCAATGAATGACCCCAACCCCCAAAGACACACACAGACTACAGCAGGCCAGGCAGTTTGATGTAGGTTGCGAAAGCTATGACGTCCAATACCACTATGCTGGTATTTAAAGATGGGATCTGACGTACACTGGTATCCCTCCAAACAGCAATTTAGGTAGGTCCACACACTGACATGGAGTACCTGGCATACCAGTACAGTAGCGGCAGATGTGTACAACTGTCAGCTGTGTCCCCCGTCCAACCTACACATGTGAGAGTCATGTGCGCCAACCACAGTGCTGTGTAGGACTGTGGATGCGGTTGGATGCCCCCCCCCGCTATGCAGACATAGCAACTGTCAATGCCACATGACCATTAGCTACCCTGCAGACACAGCATGACACCTGTCTGTGTAGAGCAGAGGTGTCGGCAACACAGTACTGACTATCTGGACATGTGACACATGCGATACAATTGACCATACTTGGCATGCTCACACACATGATGGTATGACGGTAATGTCGGTTGACAACATGCTTAACAGTCATACTGGGCATGCTCACACACTGAAACACAGGACGGCCAGGCATGCATACACCAGTGGTCCGGACATATCTGCCAGTACATTGTTATACTGTTGGATGATTCTGCTGTATGGTGTGTGTGTGGTCTATTGTCTGTACATATGCCATGGTCTATTGTTAATTCACATGAGCTATGTGCGCAGGGTACTGCTACCAACACGTGAATAGGACGGTTCTTTGTTTGCTGAAAGGCCGACGCCTTTGGATACAGACCGGGTAAGGCACATTCCAGCAGGTGGGAGCAGTTGTGCGTGGGTTTGCACAGTGTTAAGCACTGCTGGCCTCTGGTTACAGCACCTTATACCCGTTTAGACTCCACATTTCTTTGACAGTGCACTACTGGCATACTGGTAGACAAACACGCTTACAGCCGCTCGCTCACTGACATTTCTGCTTACATTTGTCACTCACGCTGGGTGTGTGCGATCCCATGTGATGCATATTACATTGGACTACATGACTCCAGTATGGGGTATGTCTAATCATTTGGTGACGGCAGGCGTTCGACTGTACAGACTCGGCGGCCTGTCCAGTGACATAATCATATTATATGCGTGTTCCTCATATGATCTGCTCCCATCTGCCTGATACATGGGAACCGATACTCTGCAATGCTGACATGTGAATATGATTTTGTTAACGCAGCTGTCCAACGAGTCATGCTACCACATACCTACTGTACATTTTCCACCTTTCAGATTGCACGACGGGAGACTGTGGGAGTAACACCTTTCCCACTTTGCATGGGACAGTCCCTCATTAGGCATATGTCATGTGACAATACTCTAGCCATTGCAACTGTCCTGATTAGGGGACATTCTCATATTCTGTGTGTCTGTAGTGGTTGCTTGTTACAGGTCTTGTATACCTGACATGTCGATATGTTATATGTAGTAGCATAAGCAACTTTACTGCTGCTAGACTACGCTTTGATTTGTGCTGATATGTATATTTCTGGACTATGCATGGCTGTATGTATGTTCTGCCCTGGTACGTCTGACATTTCTACAGAGCAGGTCCCACTTTGGCCATTCAGAATGGTGGCGGCCCTATAGATCCTATATGTAGAGCTATCACATGTGTCAAGGCAACACATACCCACAGCCAGTAGTAAACTGACTACTTCAACGGTTTGCATATGTTAAGGTTATTCTTGTAGCATTATAATTGCTAATACTGTTTCCTATTACATGTAGCTGTTTCTGATACAACAAATTAATTTCTGACACCACTACACACAGTTTATGGCCTCCTTTCCCAAACTCACAGGCCATGTGCCATAACATTCATTTTGCAGGACACAACTGCCCAGACGGGTGTGTCCCTCAAAGGCGTACGGGTGGTGAACCTCATCTATTATGCTATCATCTACCTAAGGTGGTCAGCAAATTATGCACTTTCCATCACTAGCAGACCTCACATACCAATGGGGGAGAATGAACACTGTATCAGGAACACTGCATAACACCCTGTGGGACACATTTAGACAATTGGTTCTATTAACCAGACACATTGACAGTCACAGAGCATATGTATTCATTCATGTTTGTCGAGGTGCATGCTGTTTATGACTCATACATGTTGTCATCTGTCATTACCTGTATTCCGCCACCTGTCCACCTAATATCACTAGTTCTGGCAGTGTTTAGTTGGACTTTGTTACATTCTGATTCATAACTATGGACGTCCATGCTAATCGAGTACACGGCAGTGATTTGGTCCCTATGTATTCCCCCGATGGTTTACAGACTATCCGGTAGATGTGCTCTTCAGGTTTGGGAGGTATAGGCATCTGCTATGCCCACATAGGAATATTAATGACTTCCACTGGGCGGGCCTACTATATCTCTGCCAACCAGCACCTGCACACTTAAGCCCATTATTGCATACCCATGGTTCACCTACCTGGCACCCCTCTACAGCACTCATGACAAATACTTACTGTGAGCACAGCTGGGGTATGAGCACACCCCCACACATTGCCCACTCTCCCCGTCTCGGGACACATGTCATACATTTTGTCAACCCATGTATTATCACACTTGCACAACCTACTGTTCCATGTACACCTACATCCTGCTCGCATCGATGACAATGGGTTCACACATACAATGAATTTTTGGGGTCACGCAAGGGACACTGTTATCCATGTTTAAAGTGTAGACCTTGCAGATCTCTCCCACTGGTACTTTCCTGCTGGTGTTTTGGACAGCAGCAGTGTATTAATCTTTATTGCCTGTCTGTATGTTTGACCAGCCTAGCTGGGCGGTGTGGGGGGTACAACGTTTATTTATTGGACCTCCCAGTCACATATGCCCGGGCTGTAAATATGTTACCCCTAATTGCTGTAAAGTAACCTAGTTATGTACAT